>NW_020189587.1:0-304 GCF_900000015.1 Plasmopara halstedii
GGCAGGAGTCACAAAATAATTGTAGACTCGTATACATCATGTGGTAAATATATGTTTTGCGCACACTTCAGTTAGATGTGACCAGCCAACTTGTACTTGGTCGTATTTTACTTCTTGTGTCTATTTTATGCAGAACTACTGCGAGAGTTCTAAATGCCTCCCGACAGCTTCGCAATTCTCTGGGAGGCAGCAACTCGAGTTCAAGTGAAACGTGTCGGGTCGCACATGATGATGCCATTATCTTGCTATCACTATGGTCCCGCTGAGCGGTTTACCTAAAGAGGTTGCCTTACGTAGTGCATCC
>NW_020189588.1:0-319 GCF_900000015.1 Plasmopara halstedii
GTTCCGTTTCTCAAGACGTTCGATGTCATCACTACTGAGCTCAGCGGTTCGTCTTATCCGAACATGCAGATGGTCTACCAGTTTTTTGTGTACATGAAGAGCACGGTGGCAACCGCCGTGGTGTCAGATGTGCCGATCGTTGCCGAGGCTGCATTGGCAATGGAAGAGAAGCTGAACGTGTACCACGATTTGGTGGTGTGCGACGAAAGCGCCCTTGCATACGTTCTGGATCCCCGCTTGAAACGACTTGACGGTCTTGACGCAGCGACTCAAGGTGCGGCCCGCGACAAAGTGCTTGCACTTATGGGCGCCAAACCAT
>NW_020189589.1:0-253 GCF_900000015.1 Plasmopara halstedii
TTGAGTTTGCCAAACTCAAGGCACGCCGTCGACTTCCTTCGGATTGTCGCCCTACGACGTATGGGTTAACCCCTAACGCTCCCACGAGCTCTGTGTCTGCGGATCGCAAGAGCTCAGGGTCACTGCCTGAGCTCAGCTCGTGGCCCTTCTACTTCCCTGGCTATTGCCGGGAAGCGCGGAGCGTCTGATGATGCGGGACGTCCTGATCTTTCCGATCAAAAGCGTCCACGGTGACTGGGCAATCTTGCCGAAG
>NW_020189589.1:263-2036 GCF_900000015.1 Plasmopara halstedii
ACAAGATATTGAGTCTGACCCTGGTGGCGACGTCGTCCAACAAGACGTTCCACGTGATCGTGGACGTCACCGTTCTCACCGAGAAGAGTTGGTGACGGGCGGTGACTCGTGATGCTCTTCGAGCCCTTGAGGACAAGGTCCGCTGAGCGTCATGCCGAAGTAGGATATCGCTGTGCGGACGCTCTTGACGATTTAAATCACGTCGTGCGCCGGCTGCCTCGCCTTGAGGACTACCGCTTTCTGTCGGAGCAACTCCTAGCCGTGGAGCAGGCGCATGCATCGCTGCAGGCAACGGTGGAGCACTTGGCTCCATTGGAAATGGAGATTGTTGCACTTCGTGCTCAGAACCAGGTGCTGGTTCAACTTCTGGGTGGCCGCGGGCCCGTGGGATCCACTCCGGCGCCAACGCTTCCGCGTTCACTTGTGCCGGATCCCGGTATGGCTTGAGAAGGCCCACGTAAAACACCGGGTGGGAGCGCATCCGTTTCGGAAGGTTCAGCGTGTACGCCAGGCCCCGATTGGCCGCAACCTTAAACGGTCCGATAAACCGTGGACGAAGCTTCGTACTGAAGACAGCAGAGGCTGCATGTGTAGGCAGATTTTTTTAAATTTGATCAAACTAGGTCCTCGACCTTAAAGCTTTCCACTTTGCCTCTTCCTTTTGCATCTGCATATTCTTTCCGCAGGTTTTGGCTTTCATCCATCGCATCGCGAACGTGTCGTAGGACACTCAGTCTGTTCGACAAGAAGCCATCGGCTTCTTTGTGGATGGTGAGGGGGCTGACATCAGCTAGCCATTCGGCTATTCCTCCCCCACCAAACCCTGAGCCATGGGATGGCAGCGTCAGCGTGACGCGAGGGTGGATCAGTCCGCTCACGTAGAACAGCGTATAGCCGGCAGACGATTGCACTGCATTGTTCAGTATAAACTCTACGAGTGATAACATGGCGCTCCAGCGCCTCGGCGCCTCAGCGCAGACGCTGCGAAGAACGTCTTCGATGACGCGATTCACCATTTCAGTTTGACCATCGGTCTGCGGATGATCCGCTGTCGACATATATAACTCGGTGCCAAGCATAATCGACCAAAAATTTTCCCGTGAAACCGGGGTCTCTGTCAGAGACAATCGACTCTGGGATTCCGTGTTGTCGAAAAACACGATCTACAAACAGCGTTGCTGTACCGACTCCGTCGATGTTGTCTAACACCGCCGCCAAATGAGCCATCTTGCTAAACTGGTCGACAAATACCACGACACCCGTGTTGCCCGCCGAATCTTTCGTGCAGACCAGACACAAAGTCCAAACTCATGGACTGTTAGCACCCAGTGGGTACCGGTAGCTGGCAAGCGGCGCAGCCTCATTTGGAGAAGATTTCACCCGTTGCCACGTCTCACACGTGCGCACATAGGTGCTCGTCAATTTGGACAGCTTAGGCCACCAATAGTGGTGACTCACAGAGTTGTACGTTTTCTCATGACCGAGATGACCACTGAGTGGCGTGTCGTGATCCTCTTAGAAAATGCAGAATTTCGAATCCTCATCGCCACTCCTAAAACATGCCGCTCAGAGTGCTCGCCGCTGTCAGCGGAATGTCACTCGCTCTCATGAAAAATTGGTAGTATCTACCAAATCGAGTGTACTGTACTTCGAACATCCCGCCATATTGATCTGAGGAACATCCTTTCTAGAAATTGGCATTTGTGCCGGAATGGTGGCAGCGTTGAGCTTATTGTAAGCATGGACGATACGCCACTTGCCGTTCGGCTTCCG
>NW_020189589.1:2046-2648 GCF_900000015.1 Plasmopara halstedii
TGACGCTCCACACGCAGGTCTATTTCCTTGTGGCCCGATCGGAAGGCATACAGTGAGGAAGGTTTTCGATGCCATTGCACCCATCGCTTAAAGAGCACTTCGTCATCTGTAGCGCTTTCGCCAGTGGCAAGCACTACAACTATAGTCCGCATTGCGGGTACACGAGAGCCACCTCGTTGAGCACGTAGACGAGTGCGATAGAAGTCCAACGGAATTACTTGTGGGACCAAGAAACGAGCTCGAAGAGCTTTCCGTGTGGCAAGTTTATCTTCCGTAATGACCGGGGGCCCGATGATGTGGACGCGTAACGATCGAGTTACCGCGTCCTTCGCCTCCACAGCGGAATCCGCTGAGCGGAAGCCATATTCCACACGAGGGTCAATGACTGACCGTGGATGGACGCGCATCAGAGCCGCCTTACGGACAGCTTCCAGCTGCCACCTCTGTGCCTTGTCGAGGTCATTGGTGATGACACCACGTCCCTCAGGTGATGAGAGGTCAGGAAACGGACATGGGATCAGCAAGGTGCGAGCAGGGCTCGTCCCACGCCGCTGGCGCGGCTCGCCTTCCTCGTCATTCCACCCGGGAAAAGGAGTGTCAGA
>NW_020189589.1:2658-3069 GCF_900000015.1 Plasmopara halstedii
AATCACCCACACATCCCCAACGAGGTCACTCGTCACTGATAGCGTGCGCGAAGCGCGACGCTCGGGCTCATCAAACCAAGGATTTCATCCATTCATACCGCGGACACACGGTCCGACATGGCACCGCGTGCGGAAGACGAAGTTGGGCTCTGCCCGTGAATGCTGTCTGAACCAGCGAGACTTGGAGATTCGGTGTCATTGACACAGGGCTCATTGAGCACAGAAGGCGTTTCGTTCCAACGCAGTGTCTAACGGACACGCAAGCCTCGTCGAGACAACAATCGATTGGAACTGTAAATATTCTCAATCTTAATGGGGAAGAGTGTAACGGGGTTACACATACCCTGGTAATTGGGGTGTGTGTCACACCAGATGGGCATGGTGTGACCACACCCAAACAAGAATACGGTA
>NW_020189589.1:3079-30818 GCF_900000015.1 Plasmopara halstedii
GTGTGTAGTGCTGTTACAGGTACTCGGGGACAAGAAGTTCGGAAGCTTGGACAAAACATTGTCGGCACGTTCGCGCGCACGGTTACACCGACATTCGTTCAATAACGGGTAGCTGTACTAGAGCACGAGTTCGACGGATACGCCATGAATTGCGATTCCTCACAATGGAAATTTGAAATATCGTATCTTCTATGAGGTCCACGAAACCCCACTCAGTGGTCATCTTGGTCGCGAGAAGACATACAGTTCTATTAGTTGCCACTACTGGTGACACAAGCTGTACAAATGAACGAGCCCATATGTGCGCACGTGTTAGACGTGTCAAAGGGTAAAACTCGCTCGGAATGCGGTGGTGCCGCTGGCCAGTTTACCGGTACACTCCGGGAGTTAGCAGTCCATGAGTATGGACTTTGTGTTTAGCCTGCCGAAGGACTTGGCGGGCAACACGGATGTAGTAATCTTTGTGGACCGTTTGAGCAAGATGGCTCATCGTGCTGCAGTGCCGGACACCATCGACAGTGTGGGTACAGCAACGCTGTCTACCGAACGTGTCATTCAACAGCATGGACTCCCGGGGTCAATCGGTCAATTGACCCTGACAGAGACCCACGCTTCGCTGGGAAGTTTGAGTCTGCAATCGTTAAGGTGCTGGGCACCAATTTGACTATGTCAACAGCGGACTTTCCGCAGACCGATGGCCAGACTGAGCGCTTGAATCGCGTCACTGATGTCGTTTATCGCAGCATCTGCGCTGAGATGCCGAAGCGCTCTGAACAATGCAGCGCTTTCGTCTACCGGCTACATACCATTCTCCGTAAACGGGCTTGCTAATCTCCGCGTTCCGCTGACGCCGCCATCCCATGGTTCTAGGATTGGAGAGGGAAAAATAGCTAAACGGCTAGCTGATGTCAGCCCCCTAACTGTCCGTATAGAAGTCGATGAGTTCCTGTTTACCAGACTAAGTGTTCTACGACACGTTCGCGATGCGATGACTGAAATCCAAGACATGCAGAAAAAATATGCAGACGAAAGAAGCAAATATTGTTGAAAACAATGAGGTCGGAGACCTGGTTTTATAAAATGCTAAAATCTTCATACACATGCAGTCTCTGCTGTCTTCAAGACAAAGCTCCGTCCACGGTTTTTTGGGCCCCTTAAGGTTATGACCAAGCGACGCCTTGCGTATACGCCCAACCTTCCGAGAAGGATGTGCACCCACCTGGTGTTTAATGTGGGCTTACTTAAGCCGTACCGGAATCCGGTGGAAGTGAACGATGAAGCGTTGGCGCCGAAGCGGCTCCCACATACGCTCGACCACCAGAAGCTGGGCTAGCAACCGGTTCTGAGCACGGAGTGCAACAATGTTCTTTTTCAATGGCGCAAGGCACTCCATCGTCACACGAAGCGACGTATTTGTATGCTCGGTAGCTAAGAGCCGCTCCGGCAAAGCGATAATCATCAACGTGACGCAGTCGATGCACAAAGTCTGCAGTCTCTCCGCGCCACTCCAACCATCCACAGCCGTGGCCAGAAAGGGAATCAATTGCTTTCCTAAATTCTCAAACACATCCTATGTTCTACGTCGAATGCGCTATTAAAAGCCATAACAGTCTTGCTGACGATGATTTAAAGTATACATCTTTCCCTGCAGCTCTCTGCCTTGTGATATCCGGTAGCAGCACGATTCATAATCGCCTACGGCGATTTAAGATATGGTTGCGCATTTCACAAATCACATCTGAGAACTGACTCATAGCAACTCGAGGCGCATGTCAACACTCTTGGATTTCATAAAACGAAATCTCACGGGTCCCAGTCGCAGAAGAATTGCCCCCTTGGCGATTTTGATCAAAAAGTGGGGAGGCCTGTGTCTCATGGAGGCTTTAAATTTTTCGGATCACTTCGCGCGCAGGCGGTACTCATGTGACGTTGTGACGTGAAAGACAAAAGTCACTTTTGGGTCGACTTTGTGACTTCATTACGCTCTCACTTTGAGCAAAAAGCCTGCATGCAAAGGCGCGCAACAGCTCTGCCGCGGTGCGGCGGATAAAGTCTTACAGCTTTACCCATAATGACGACCTGCATAGCCTGTAAACCTAAGGCAAGCTTTTTTAGTTAGCTAAGTTCAGACCATCAGAAACGAGCTGAACGTCGTCACACGTTCTGCAACGGAGTGCCAAAGCCCTCAGCCATTGGAAGTAGGCACGGAATGTGCAGCGCGGGTTGGACGTATAATCTTCGAGAAACGGCTTTTGCCATATGGCAATTGGTGGAGGCATAAACGCCGTGTGAAGTTTGGATGATCATTGCGATCATTTGTATCTGAAACGACCACTACCTCTTCTGGATCATCGGATGCGGTCCTTGGCGTTCCCATCGAGTCAGGTGGACAAGTCAGGGGAGAGGACTCTGATCACTGCATAGCGTGAAACTAGCACTCTCCGCTCCAAAGTTATATACTATTATGTTTTTTATAATAGTACCATACTTTGGAACTATAATTCCGAGAGTGAAAGATATTTTTACACCCTGGAATTTTACGCATTTCAGTAAGATATGTGTACCCAATTTTTTGGGGCATAAACTTTATTTTTAGATTTCGCTACAACTGCTTTCAATTATTTTGATAAGTGGAGCAATTAAGTAGAAAATTGAAATGTGAGGATCTGATTCAAGAAATGCAAATTTGTGACCATTTGGTATATTCATTATACAAGTCTCAAGTTCCAACATTGACAATAACAATTGACTTTCTAACCCACATGCCAGAGCCTTCTCTGACTTGTGAGTAACAATCAAAGGTGCGGAGAACGTCATGAACTATCTAATGTGGCAGCAATTACTGTGTTAATCGTTTGCAGGCATATGAAGTAATGCACCTCGTTGTCCAATTTACGTCTCGAAGAATACACGTCCATGTTCCCACAATTATGCGGTGTTTAAATGTCTATTGTAATTATTTACTGGACACAGCAGGGAACTTGAGCTGCATCTTTAGACAATGTTCATGCCATCGTTGAGCCAGTGTGTGTTTTCTACCACGAGGCAAATGAGCCTGTCGATGCTTTAAACTTGGACCATTCCTCAAGATTTTATTGTCTAAACGACACTTAATTACTATTTACTTTCGTTGTCTTAAAACCAAAGTAAGTTGAAATCGTTAGCATTGTATCGTACGGTCAGCATTTACTTTACGATCGAAAACCACCTAAGAACTTTGTAAGATTTACTTTTGATTATAATTGCACAGATCACACAAGAGTCTGCTCTGCCTTAGTAAATATCATATCTAGACTGTATTAATCACAGAGTCATCACGGCGTTTTGATAATGACAGTCTTGCTTTCAAGATAATTGCGAAGACCTTGCATTCCCTGTTCGCGACCAACGCCTGAATTCTTAAAGCCACCAAATGGCGTGTTGGCTTCAATGACCGTGTAGCAATTCACGTACACAGTGCCGACCCGCACACTATTTGAAATCTTGATCGCATTGTCGAGGCTGGATGTGACTACACCAGCACCTAGACCATACTCGGAATTGTTGGCTCGTTCAATCACCTCGTCAATGGTTTTAAACTTGATAATCGACATAACGGGACCAAAAATCTCTTCACGAGCAATAGTCATCTCTTCCGTCACATCAGCGAACACAGTTGGTTCAATATAGAACCCTCTGTTACCCCAACGCTTTCCACCACAGATTAAACGAGCACCTTCTTTCTTTCCCGTCTCGATATAAGCCAGAATTTTCTTAAACTGAACATCGTCGATCTGTGGGCCATGTTGGACAGACAGATCTTGTGGATCACCAATCTTCATAGATGAAGCAGCTTCACCGGATCGACGGACGAATTCATCATAAATACCTTCCTGTACGTACACGCGGCTACCGGCGATACACACCTGGCCAGCATTCAAAAACAGACCAACCTGTGATTGTCGGATAGCAGCATCAATATCAGCATCATCGAGAATGATATTAGCAGACTTGCCGCCAAGCTCAAGACTGATGCGCTTGATATTATCCACGTGCGATGTACGTAGGACCTTTAGTCCTGTCTCGGTAGAGCCCGTAAGTGCGACTTTGTCTACATCCGAGTGTTGTGTGAGGTGAGCACCGACAGTACAACCGCCACCCGTAACAATATTTACTACTCCTTCTGGAAAACCCGCTTCAACAATAAGTTCAGCAACGCGTAATGCCGTAAGTGACGTCTGCTTCGCAGGCTTAAGCACCACAGTGTTGCCAGTAGCTAATGCAGGACCCAATTTCCAGGATGTCATAATCAATGGAAAGTTCCACGGAGTGATTTGGGCGCATACACCCACCGGTTCTTCCTTGGTGTAGCATAAATAAGGTCCTGGAATCGGAATTGTACTACCATGAATCTTGTCTGCCCAACCGGCAAAGTATCGAAGCGTGTTGATACAGGCTTCAACATCTAAGAAGCGTGTGAGAGACCGCGGTTTGCCAGCATCGAGCGATTCGAGGTCGGCTAACTCGTCACCATTCTCCTCGATAAGATCTGCTAAACGGTAGATTAGACGGCCTCGCTCTACAGCGTCAATAGTACGCCATGTACCATTAAAAGCATCTCGAGCCGCTTTAACAGCAGCATCAACATCAGCAGGAGTGGCTTCGGCCACAGACGCAATTCTTTCCTCAGTCGCAGGATTAAAAGTATCAAAGGTTGCACCATTCGAAGAAGGCACAAATTCATTGTTGATAAAGAGATTCGTTTGCCTCACTGGGTCGTTCAAATCAAAGTGACGTGGCAAGGGACTAGCTGACGAGGAACTGCGAGCAGTAGCAGGAACAAGGCGGCGTAAAATGGATCTTTGCATTGTATGCAAGCGAAGTCGAGATTGAGTATTAGCAGGTAAAATGAAGAATGATCGATGTCACTTATCCTTGTCGAATGCATCAAATCGAATCAGTTGCGTGCCTTCGTAGTTGATATAAGGTCTTCATTGCACATTTCTCGACACACTAAGGCGCTAGTGAGTACACTTATGACGCAATGTAGCGACAAGTGAGCTTAAAGAATGGATAGGTGGAGTACGATTGGCATTTAAAGCCTCGACCTACGGGAAGGAGCGGTGTACACTTAATGCTTACTGATACTGAGCTGTATTAGGATATTATATGACTTCAAAAAATTGGACAATTGTCGAAGATGTATAGAAATGCACTATGTGAAGGTATATATATCACTTGAAGATAGGAGTTCATAAAAGCTCGTTATGATCAAGAAAGGTAGAGGTAGAAAGGTCTTGAAACTACACTAATGTTCTATGGTCGCGCTCTAAATGAATAATTCCAAGTCAACTGTGATAAGGAGGTTCAAAACGTGCGCATGAGGATCTTCTGTCTATTTGCTGCCTCTAGATCCTTCGCGCCTTTTCTGCTTTTAACTCAACATGCTTCTCTTTATAATTGATGAAAGAAACCAACGTAGTTTACTAGTTTTTCTTTCACCTTATCATCTCGCGAATGGACACTCATACTAGATTAGTAAGCAAGTTACGGGAAAAGAAGAGTTGGGACAACTTGCGCATAACGATAGTGTAGCACGTCGTCTCGACAACCACGTTTATGTGTGCTACTGGAAAATGCCGATGACAGAGCAGCTGAAGTTTCTGATGAGTAATCGCGTCATATATTGAAGAATCATGAATGAGATCGTATCATTACCTGTCGTGCGACATACGCCATATATCACCCTTTAAATGCTTGCTACAAGCAATGATGTCTCCTTCTCAGGTGCTTCGTCTATTGCAAACAATGGCAAGGACAGAACATTTGTGGATCCGGTGCAGGAATTACGTAGCAGTATATCCGGAACAGAAATTACGCAGTGTAGTATATCCGGTGTAGGAAATGGCGTATTGAACTAATATGAACAAAAACTGGGAAGATCGGCTTGGCTTTGTCGTGAGTTTTGATGTCTTAGTACTGTATATGATTTCTAAAGTACATTCATGAGTGCGCGGCAAGTTGTCGAGTTGTAAACGATTTAAAAGCAACAAGAGAAATGCATAACGAATCCTGAAAGATCCCGCGGTTGTTACGTATGTTTGGTAGAAAGTTCGAGGACTTTGTCACAAATTTACCGTTTTTCTACCGCGTTATTAGGTTTTACCAGTTGTGTAATAGTATTAAGCAGTAGAATATATCTATGCGATATTAATAGCTTGGAAGTTACTTCTTCACAAGTAAGTGTCATTTTCAAAGAATAATGCGGACGTTCTACAGAGCACAATTCATTAAACTCTGTCTCACGGCAGAGAATGCAACGGACTAATTACAGATGAGACGTCGACTCACAGCCTTCGCGCTACTAGGGCTCTCCAAACAGAAGCGTAAGTGAAATCTTTCACATAATTTAATACTTATTGGCTACTATTCTATTTTGATAATACTGTATGTAGATGAAATTAAGTCTAATTTTAACTTATAGTTAATATATGTATGTATTGCATGGCTGACAGCTTACGTTTTCCAGAGATAATGGTGTAACGTTACACAGTATTTCGTTCATTTCAATACCAATCCATTGATACATTTGACTTTCGCACATTAACACAAAGTATGATGCGTGTCATGATTGCAAAAAAGTGTAATGCGGACGTGCATTTAATACGGTACGTACCCGTTACACACTGCACTTCGAGCCATCATTTGAGCCTTACAGTACCTGCTCTTACAAACCTTATTTGCAATAGGGGCTCACTTTGCGTGTTTTTGCGGCCCAACAAGCCCTAAGAAAGGCGCAGTCCTTGCGGCCGACGCTCTTTAAGGCATTTGCGGTTGAAGGCCTAAGGCGTTCTCTGATAAGCAAGGTCATAGTCGCTTCCAAGCCCCGACCCAGCATTTCCGTCCTCACCGAGAAACATACAGAAGATCCATCCAGGAAAAGCGGGATTCTCTTGACTCCACCTTGTCTTTGCACGAATTGCGCACTCCATGCTCCTTCCCTGCGACGAAAAGTGTCATAAATTCCCGCCGCGTATCTCACGACGACGTCAAGCCTGTAACCAATGAGCGAAACATCGCTCAACAAGCTGAGCTTACCCGTTACAAAAACCCAGAGTATCAAAGATCCCTACAGGTCGTGATTATGTATTGAGCAGGTATTCGTCCCAACAAAATGGAGCCTTCACACGGCTAGAGGTGCTGGCCATTTTTAAATAATGAGCAAAACGAGCGCTCGAAAGCTGCTTTGTGAGCGATTTCTAACCCCTTAGGTCACAAATCCTCAAGAGTACCACCCGCGCCTGAACCGACAGCACTCATGTAAATCGTATCTTTATAATAACCGTATTTTGATCTCTGAGCGTTTGGAAAAGCACTGAAGCCTAGCACAGGGTGAAGAAGACACGTCACCACACCCGTCAAGAAGTGTCGATTCTAGACGTCATATAATGCTTCACTTTTCATTGTGCTAGCACAGCTTGGATGTCGAAGTAAATCGTCTCAAGCTCTTGCAGGTAATGGCCTACGCATCAAAACGAGCATGTTATATCACTTGAAGCAATACTGGGCCCCACTTGCTACGCGCTGTGACAGGCAAGTGTGTCCCTTCATTTAGGAAGATAAATCCGAATGTGCACCAAGTGGTAAGTCTCACGATGCTAGGGAAATCTCGCCAAAACGATCCTTAAGATATCGCGATCATGCCATCAGATACTCGTGACAGCTCTTGTAAATCCCGGGTCATACAGAAAAGTGGACAACCTTCTGTTCAGCGAGTAGTACTGGCAAAAGATAACTTTCCCACGGCCGACTCTGTACACTATCTCGGTATTAATGACGCAACAACTTTCCGTAACAGTCTAAAATTCTGACCGATACCGGGATGATCCATGTGTTAGCTCAGCTATGGGGATTGTAGAGGCGCTGATTTGTTTTTAATGGGCGCACTATATCCCCAATGGCTCGTAAGAGATCGTGGTATGGTTCTAACAAGCCCAAGTAAAACACTCCTCAGGACATTGCGGACTGAGCTCAAACTCCCATACAGCCGCGCTCGTAATTGATCCAATGTAATGTAGTGGCGACTTAGTACTGTAGATGGCAGACAGCGCATATGTAGGTTTTAAACTGTGTTCAGTGAGCCATTGCATATCCATGTATGCTCCGTCTGCCTATAGTATCTGCATTTCGTTTCGGTGAAATTCTGGCTCCGAACCAAGGCGTCAATACTTCATCATATCAAGACAAGGGTCAAGATTTTGCTACGAAGCGTGTCCGAGCTGATATCAGCGAGTTGAATCGTATCGATAACCTTTCCAGCACCCAGACGGTAAACACATTGTGGCTGTGCCAAAGACGCGCGGTGTTTGAGCCAAGCCAATATTTTTATTATTTTGGTCTACGGTGGCGATGTATAGACAGCATTGTTCAAAGCTACCAGTATTAGTAGGATGACTGTAGCCACCGTTGCATGCGGCGAGGGTTCAATTCGTTGCCACGTTTTGCACGTGCAGGTCGCACACGGCCTGATGTTCGCTGATATGTATGGCGTTAGTTTACTGAAGAGTTCCCTTTAACAGGGCCGAATAGCGTTTTGTGCTTGAAGTTTTTAACATGAGGTATTTCTCTACGCAGTGTCATAAGGTGAGTGCTGTAATATAGCAAGTCTAAAAATTGAGGAATAGCGGTGCAAATGTATCCATACACTCTGATTAATCTACACCCGGCTCACAAACTTCTTACTGCCCAAAAATTTCCGCTATGCAACACATGTTGTTGTGACATATACACTATATGCATCGCATCATCAATGCTCAACGTCATCATTGTGAGCTATGACAAGGACAACATAAACTACTACATCAATCCAGCTTATACTTTAACTCAACGTTATATTCGACAGGCAAGGAAGATGTATCCATTTTTGTGGATGATGTGGCTACGGCGTCGATGTGCGCATTGACGTACGCCAAATGCTTATACTCTTCAGTATACTTCATAGCGAGAAATTACCTGATACAATCCAGGCAGCTTTTTCTGCCGCTTTGAGCTTTTGAGACCGAAATCGCTTACACATTCATGCCCGACAGAAATCTACTTTGATCCTTTATTACGAAAAAAGGACAAAAATCAAAGCACACACGTTGTCTTTTTTCCCGCCACCGCTTTTAACTCAGCAACATTCACTTGCCGCACTTCGGCACCTTTTGACATCAGTTATAAGTAGACTAGTTTGGTGGCGAGTCATATCGGCGTATTTTGCGCTGTTTTTAAGTAGTTGGCCAGGTCGAAACGCTTCCGTATGGCCGTTCGGAGTAGCGACACAAGACAAACTACCACGACTTTAAAATTCGCGGGGCCTTCCGGCAAATCATGTTTGAAATGATTTTTACCAGAAATGAATTTTCGCTGATACCCGAAGATCAGCTAACAAGCAGTTAATTCCGAAACATACTGCTTGCAAGTGTTCTATTTGAATGTCTATATCCGACTTTCTGTGCTTTACACATCACGAGTAAGAATTTTATGTCGTTTAAGCTTCTGCGGCGCACAGACGCATCCCGCTTGGGATACCAATCGTATTGCATGGATAGTCATTGCTTCTGATGATATGGTGGCTTAATAGTCAGCTACATCAAAGGCTGCAGCCACCATGTTACCACCAAAGTTTGCGCCGGAACAATCGCTGTATCAAGCATATCATAAGCATCCAAATGTCGTCATTTGTTGTTTATCTTCTGAACACAGACAATGAAGGCCATGTCGGGAAATTCACACTCTCTTGCTTTGCGGCTTTGCAAAGAAGAAAGCGCCCATTGCGTAAAACAGGTTTCATGGAGGGGACATCAACGTGGAACGCGATATGCGGTTTCAATAACCAGGTCATTTTTCAATAACGCACTTCTGTCTGGGAGCAGCACATATGGTCGGAAAATCATCACCACGTCGCGATATTCTTGCAACAAAGGATAAAGAGGTATGACTAGCCTCATTCCTCCTACCAAGTGCTTTGCGAGTGTCCTCAGTGACCAACACATCCATGTTGGTTGGTGAATGCGACTTTTAACTAGTATGCTTCATCCAGTCGCGGAATTGAGCGCCTAAACAGCAACTATGTACTGAGTTTGCTCTCCGTTTTCAAAATTGACATTCATATCGGATTGATTGAATGTAAATTTTGCAATATGTACTGTTCAAAATCTTGTAAGTACTTGTATTGCGCGACGTGAGATTAGCAGCTAGTGTGTTCGACAAAACTCTCCTCTATGGACTCGCATGGTCTTCATTAGAACTGGTACCTTGTTGCCTATGATTAAGTATCATTCACGATTAATACTAGTACAATGAAAGGAGGGCAATTAGGGTTGTGGATCATGTGGCAATAACCCAATGCTATGCAAAAACATAGTTTATTATCGAACACAGTAAAGTAGACTTAGTTTGTATCAGTCTGATTTATATTTAACTCTAAATCATATGTCACTTTTGAGATACAAAATATAAAGCAAACAAGTACCTAGTTTATTAAAGTCTCTCATTTCCGGTTCTAGATAGAGTAACCTCTCTGCGCGTTATTTATGCGGACTCATCCGTCATATCTGCCGCTGTGTCAACAACCTCATGCAGAGTATTCCACCGCCATCAAATTCGCTGTTATCTTCTTTCTAGAAAATGCCGTACGTTCCGTATTCTGTTTCAGAAGGCTGCACATTCACTCTGCGATCCAGATCTATGCTGGGAAGAATATTACATGTGAAATACAGTTACAAAACTTATGCGAATATACATATTGGCTTTTAATGTACGCGATGCTGGAAAAAGTGCTAGTAGGATTGTGTGAAGCACACATCTGATGCTCACCCCGCAAAGCGTGTATCCAATGTATACGTGGTCTCGATCGTCCTTAATAGCACATCGATGTGATCACAAGAGATATTTCGTGAAGAGCATAAAAGCTTCATTTGCTGTATGCATTCGCGTGTGAATACTGGAGGTGTTTCGATCGAGCAAACTTATAATCACAGAAATGGAAGGAAAGTTCTACACAATCAAACAACAACTAAATTTATACTTTGAATCGAGCTGACGATAACACATGATTTCGTTTTCAACGCTGTCGCATCGCTTCTCTTGCCTTGTGGCTCGTACTAAAGGCGTCATACACTGACAAAGAGTTACACAAAGATAATGGTTGCTTCTGAAATTCTCACCTCTGACAACTTATATCTCAACGTTGTGGGCTAATTCAGAATAATTAAGCACTTATATAATTTACTAGCTAGATAGTTACAAAAATTTACTGTCAGTGATACGTGTTTTACTTACCATAACCTAATATTATTACACGATAAGCTCTTTTGAAAGTACTGAATCTTGTCAGTGCCTTCCCCCGTTTTGTGCGTCAAAACGTACTGAGACAAAATGACTAGTAACGACAAGGTTCCTCCTACAGCAACATTGGACTTCAAGCCCACATTGGTGTCTACTGCAGAGCATGCTTCAAATTTCGCTCAAAAGTGTGATCCAACGCATGAACCCGAGCTTGCTTCAGTATCAATTCCAATGTCTATCTCAGTACCAGCGTTGGAGTCATTTTCGCTGTCAAAGATTGAACCTCTTTCAGTGTCCGCACTAGAGTCATCTTTAGTACCTGTATCTGTGATTTCTCAATACAATCGACTGGATGAAGCAGATTTACAAGAGGCGAAGAAGTTAGGACTATTACTTGAGAATTTACCTGTGAACTTAGATGCTACAGCGGCGGACTTTGGCATTGCGTACGAAAAAAGAGGAGGCACCAAGATCGCAGGCTGTGCCATTGACGTTTTTAAAAGCCAAAAGTTACTACAAGAGCGATGTAAGCAATTTGCCATGCAGCGTGGTTTCCAGCTGTTTGTATCCGGTAGCAGTACACGACCCAATGGCGGCGGAAATGTCAAGTATCGCTGTAAAAAGCTCCATGGCCAGCAATTTTTTGACCCCGACACTCCCGCGAACAAACTGCAATGTCCGTTCTACATCAATGGCTACGGTAAGGACGAGAATTGGAAGATCACACGCGCTTGTTTCCTTCACAATCATTATAAGTTTATTGGCTGGCGAATTGGGCCTCCACCGCCACTCTATCCGGTCGCTATCGCTCCTTCGACAGCAGTAACTGGTGATACTATACCCACTGCACCTTCAAGTACAGATCTTATCGTATCACAGGGTACAGTAATACCGACGGGATCACATGAACCATGTACGGAATCTTCTCTTACTCTTGATCACTTGCAGGCTGCTCAAGTACGAGTAAAACCGCAGAGGAATACGACAATGTCGATGAAGACACTCTGTCGAATCGTAACGGATGAGGTAAATCAGTATCCGGCATCAAATGTTGTGATGGCCAATTTAGATGGCAAGGCGATTCGACGGATCTTGCTTGCACAAGGCCATACAATTAATCATATGATGGCATCCCGAATCAAGCGGCAACTTCAAGATTCACGACTCACTCAAGTACGAACGTCGTTTCAAAAGTTAAGAGGGTATTTGAGTACTGTCGCGGAGAAAAACCCAGGATCTTTGTTTCGGGTGGATACAAGAGACGATGGAGCATTTACCCGCGCATTATTTATCCCAAATGCGACATTAAATAGTGTCAAATCTTGTCGTAAAATTCTGTCGCTGGATCACATTATCCCACGTATAGAGACACCATCGGAATCAATTATAGGAAATCTTGAGGATGGAGACATTGATGACGTCATTTGTGGTGTGTATCTTAAAGCTGCAACGAAAGACTTTAATGACGATGTTATTACGTTTGCACTCGCACTTGTGACCGAAGAAAATCAAACAAATTGGGAATGGTTTCTCACTGCATTGCAAAATACGCAAGTGGTGGACTGGAATCAATATACAATCTTTGCTGGTCGTATGTATGGATTAGAAGCCGCTATTCATAGTGTTTGGCCGTTAGCAAGTCACCACTATTGCATGCGTCGACTAATAGAAGATGAACTTGAAACGACAACAAAACTCCATCTGTCTATTGAAAAGAAACAAAGTCTCTTTGATCTGGCCCGCAGTGACAGCGAAGTTGAGTTCGACACTCTTTATAAAGCACTAGTCACTACGAATGAAGCAGTCATGGCATATTTGAATAATCTGGATCGCGCTAATTGGGTGAAATACGCGTTTCTGGAAAACTTTCGGCGACCGACATTTAATGAATTAACGTCGGATCTTTCCATGGCGTTAGGAAGTGATGAATTGTTGCCACAACATGCAAGCCGAAGCCATATTGACTGGTTTGGTCAAGATACAATCAGTAGTTCGTACCCTCTTAACGCGTTCCACCAGTATTTTATTAAAATTGCCGAGATTTTTCACCAACGTCGTCAATCTGTCAAGACACGTCCAGGGCACGAGCTTGTACCCAAGCGAGACGCACAACTCCAACAGATATTACAAGGAAGTCAGCGCTGCGAGGTATGTTGACAATTCATGTTTGTGTGTTCAAGCTTTCTCTCACCCAGTTCTATTGACTACAGTCAATTCCTTGTTCGAATGGACTCTTTATGGTGCGCTACCTTGGCCCAACACGATTGCAAATTCCTGATAGTTGGCGACATGTGAACCTTGTCGATTGGGAATGTACGTGTCTTGACTGGCAAGATCAACACTTCCCGTGTTTGCATGCAATCCATGCTTCGGAATTAGAGCAACGTCGAATCAATTCATTGTACGATGCGAAACAAAACTCGATCGGAAAATATCTGGCGAGTTACTCGACTTCGTTCGCACCATGGCCAATCGAGGCTTCTCCTATTGATCCATCGCTTAAAACGCCTCTTGATTTCTACTTTTCTGAAGACGGGACTGGTCGCCGAAAGCCCGGCCCGCGACCAAAGAGAAAACGGCTTAATGAAGATTTAAATCGGGAAGAAAAGTTATAACTTCTATCGATTTTGAAGGAAACTCATGAACCTGCACGACAAATTTGGAGTAAAAAGGGAAATTACGATATCTTACCCATGTGCTGAATCGAAAAATGCGTTGAGTTAACTATTCTTCTCTTTCGAGAAAGCAAACTGGACACGTGGACTGCTCCGCATAGTGAGCAACATATTTCGAAAGATCTTAGCATCGACGCGCACACAATGTGCATCAAATTAAATTTAAAGACTCTTTCTCGTGATGAAATGATGACACTATGCACGATTCGAGCTGCAAAGACCTTGTCCCTACGTTCAAAGTTTTATAACTGATACCATCGTGATTACCAGCTCACCATCATTCTGGTTGTAGTACAGATGCAGCACTTCTTCCATTTGCTGTAACGAAGGCTCTACTCAAGCAAGTGTTGTCAAAATTGTATAGATACAAGTCAATGGAAAAAATGTGAGCTTTATCTTTAAAGTTATATGAACAAGTACTTTGCTCGTCAATTTGACAATCTGTTACTCCCACGGACATCGCGTTGTCTTCTCCGCCCCTGTTACATACAGTGCGTGTTCTCCTCACTCCATTCTTCATCTGTTCGCTATAAGCTGCGGATTCTTTTTCTCGAAAGTGAAGACTTTGGTAAAAACACAGACGGTAGCACAGTGCTCAAAAATCGCGTGTTGCTTGACGAAAACGGCCATAGCGCCGTAAGAACATCAGGATTTTGGAGCAGCGATTCATAATGCACTCCAGGAATCGTCACGTGTACAGCCTCGTATGCTACTAGAGGGTAATAAAAAAACGATGAGAACAATATCAAAGTGAAGGCAATTTCAAATGAAAGTGCTGTTGCTGAAAGCTGGGTATTGTTTTAGAAGTTGTGCACACTGGCGAAAAGCTCGTATCTGAACCAAAGTGAATACGATATCTTTGAGCTGCTCCATGATCGTGCCGTAGGAGGGTCTCGTCAATCATATTGGCTACTTGCTCTTCTACGTACTGCAGACTGGGTCAAAAGATCTAATCTTCGAAAATGAACACTTTTCATTGACTCTCTTGTTTTATTAGCTTTCTAGACGGTCGTCACCTTGACCTTCCCGTCTTTAGTGACTGAGAATTTAGTAAGTTTCGATGGAAATGACTGTCGAGCCAATCTTTCGCATTCCAAGCAGCTCTACTTCAGTATGCGCAATGCATCCAGCTAAAATATGTTGTGACGTCCAAGGTCATTAACTCTCAGCACCAAGAAAACAACTCGTATTGACTAATATTGTTCACATCTACGTTCCGGGCCTTGTCATCGTTTGTGACTCCTCCAAACCCAGGCCGCTCATTGTGCATTGTGAGCGTTTAAACCTTCGAGGGTAAGGGTGGAGAAAATCTCCTGTTCCAAATAAGAGAGGCCGAAATGGCCATGGCGTTCGCCATGGTCCATACTGAGCAACAGCGTGTGGCGCTAGCTATCTCCAAGCTCGGTGGTCGAGTGCGAGAATGAGCACTGACGTGCGGTACTTCGGTTGAAGTGGTATTTTTCTACTGGGCGGAGCTGAAGCTGCAGCTGTTACTTGCCCAACCAAGCATAACGCGTACGATCGCGTTTCCTTGTCGACCGACAGGGGTAGAAAGAATTGATGGACTTTGGCCAAGGATTGCGTACTTTCATCGCCGAAATGGCAGCCGATCCTCTACCCGAGGCGATCACAGTGACTGTCTTTACAGAGGGCCTCCGCACGGGCGTGGCCACCATAGAAGTCTTCTGTATGAATCCGTCTTCTTCTGAAAAAGCGATAAACGTGGCATTGCATGCCAAATTCAACTATAAGTCGGTACGACATGGTTTGAATGCACACCATCATAGCTCTTCGAACAGGCCTGAGCCAGTAGACCTCAGCAATGCGAAAGAGGAGGATGTCCTCTGAGCTACCGGGCAGCGTTTAAACACCCAACGGTGTTTTGTCTGCGGAGACACCCGTCACCTTTGGACTGATAGTCCCCTGCGGAAGGCGCGTCAAAATTCATCGAGCCGATGTCCCACATCTAACCAGTCTGGCTCGTCAAGGGGAAACGAGAAAACCAAGCAGGCGCGGGGCGCCCTACTGGAGAAGAACTGAGTTCTTTCGGGTCTCAAAGGGGTAGAGAGCAGCAGGACAAGCCCCGAAGAGCTCCGTGCTCATGAATATGGAGCGTATATGCTAGCCGGGCTTGCCGGTCATAAAAGCGACCGTGAAGGGCTTTGAGAAGCTATGACAAATTCTGATCAATTCCGGGGCGTCGAGCATAATTGCTCGACGCTCCACGATTGAAAAAGTTTGTTTGCTGAGGTCTGAAAGCGCGGTCGAGTGACACCGTCACTGTGCCGAGAGTCCCTGTGGACCTCGGTGTAATGTTTCTTGACACTGATAGTGTGGAACGCTGCTTTGTCTTAGACTTGGATTTAAGTTATGACCTCATCCTTGGCATGGCTTGGTTAGAACACTACGAGCCATGGATTCATTGGAGGTCGAAGACCTTGGGCGCTACGCGCACACCTCCTGGTGGAGCTTTGGTGAGTCATGAACCCACCTCTGCTAGGAAGCAGAAGCGCTATTGGCGCAGGCACTGGATCGGGACGGTCAATGTGCTGGATAGCGATGTATCCGCGTTGTCTTACACCGAAGGTGAATCGGACAAGAGTCCTGACCATGGCTCGCGGGTTGAACGTGTGAGGGCATGCAATGTTCTGATCACTGCTCACGTTACGAAGCAGTTGCTGCAAGCCAAGAGTGGTATGGTCGGACGAGGTCCGAGGCATCTTGAGCAAGGCCCTTCTGATGCGCGTTGAGTGGCACGTTATCCACTGGACGAAGACTACGGAACTAACAGATCTATGTCGGATGTTGTTAATAGCATCAAGGCTTCAACGGAGCAGGGAGTTGGGACACTGGACGACGCCGAGTGCGTGTTCCTACTGGTCTCGCCAAGACGTAAAATTCTTTATTGAGAAAAGATGGTGATGCCGTATGTTATCTGCATGACGCAAACCTGCGTGACAATTGTTGCAGACGACTCTACGGCTGTCAAGGCCCTTGTCCAAGTCAGCCTTGTGATTGTCGTTACGAGTGATAGTTACACAATCGAGTCGCGTCTCACACTCCACATCTAGATGCCGACAGATTTAAGCTAATGGCTCAATTAAAATGGGACTGAAAGTAATGCGCACATCGAGATAATCTCAATCGTATCAGTATTGAACTTAGCGGTACGTCTGCTAGCACCATTTTCGACGATTGCTGATATCAACCCCAGTCATGATATAGCCTGTTTAAGAGTGTCATGTCATCGTGTATATCGATATAAAATAAAGTAATCGAGTGTATGGAGTACATCTATAACGATTAATAGGAATTTGTGAACAAAGTGACAAGTTTAGTTGTGATAGTAGTAAAAAGGGGTCTAATTCGAAAATGATGTGGCTAATAAAACGATCTAATTACGCTTAAACATACCTTTTCAAATAGATTCATTTTTTCTTTGTCTACAATATTCAATATCAATTCTTACCCTTGCTTAGATTTTTTGCTAGTAACACCTATGAGCTGTGCATCTACTGCAGCAATACCAGCAGTAGGATGATAAAATCGTATCTCACTTATCATCCGTTGGCGAATCTCCAACACATTCATCTTTTTTTCGTCAAATTCAAGCAGAATCGTTCCAGGAGCAACAAGTTCTTCTTCCAGTGATCGAATGCTAGCCAAATACTTGTGCGACAAAGCTTCATCTAAAGTCGCACGCTTATTCGGATTCATCTTGAGCATCCAAGTAAGTAGATCAATAGCTTCCGGTTCAGCACCTGGATACATTTCCTGCAGATTGCGCTTTGGTCGAGGTGGCAAACTACGCAAATAGTATTGTACGTCAGGATCTGCTATCTCAGCAATATCCTCTTCCTCCATCGTGCCCAGAACGTCCAAAATTGTATTTAATTGGTCACGACTATCCTGGGGCAACGCCACCTGTCCAGCACCTGGACTCAATGGAAAACATGAAACTCCAGGAAAAAGTGGTTCGCGCTGGTAATGAGACGGCACACTACTTTTCTGCATACTTAGTAGCTCTGCAAAGATACATCCAACCTACAAACATCCGTTAAACTTAAGTCCATTTTTGATCAAATGAGACTACACGGACGTACCGACCACACATCAATAGCAGCAGAGTAATCGTGATCACGAAAGATAATCTCAGGTGCTCGATACCACCGAGTGACAACGTGTTCAGTTAATTGGCGCTTGATTCGACCAGCAGGAGTACGTGGATGGACACCCACACCCTGCAAAGTGCTTTCATCTAATATTGATCCATCATTTAATCGCTTTCGTTTGCGTCCTAAAGTCGAGGCAGACGACGAGAGACCACGCGCCAAACCAAAGTCACAAATTTTTATGGCAACCGGGGAAAGATTTAACAGCACGTTAGCTGGCTTCAAGTCGCGATGTACAATTTCAGCCGAGTGCATGTACTTTAAAGCCTTGAGTAGATCTAAAAGTAGCCACCTCAAATGCTCAGCTGTCAAAAACTGTGGTGAATGCAGCAATTTTTCTAAATCAGAAGGAAGATATTCGAAAACGACAAAAAGGTCTTGAAAGTGGTTCATGTCCAATGGTGAAATAATTTCTCGAATCTGCACAATGTTCGGATGTCGCAATTGTCGTAATATACAAAGTTCACGAAGAATACGCTTCGCATCAATTGGATCTGAAAAGACATTTTGAATCTTCTTGATTGCCACAATCTCTCCTGTTGGCAAATGCTTGCAACGTACTACTTGTCCATAGCTTCCTTGTCCAAGCACACATTCAATCGAATAATTCGGTGCAATTTCACTCCATCCTGGAATTGTCGATGCATTCGATGTCATTGCAGCTGGAAGTGACGATGGAATTGCTGCAGCTTTGGATACTGCGACGGTCACAAGAGGCACGACAGCAGTCGCCACCGCTTGCGTTGAATTTAAAACAGGATCTGTCGATAATACGAAGAAAGAGAATTAAAGTGACATTAAACACAGCACTTTAAAGCTCAACGTACGATTTTTAGATGCTTGATTCAGCACAGCCGGTGTCGTTGCGAGTGTAGTCTCGTTGACCGTTTTCAAAGACAGATGGGTTAGATCTTGTGCCACAACGAGCATACCTGCTCCAATCGGATTACCTACTAAAGGTGTACACGATCCCAGCAGTGTAAGCTTCATCTCATCTTTCGTAACAAGCTCTAGTATAATTCCAGTTACAGCAGATCCTTTCACACATTGAGCCAATGCATCAATCAGCACAGTAGCAGAAGCAGGAAGAATGAGATGCGGTAGCTCCTTGATAAGATTGCGACCAGCGACTTCATCTCGTAAGTACCCACTTAATTTAATAGCGCAATCATTCCAAAGGATCACACGCATAGCTTCGTCGACTACAAATACTAAAGCAGATGACGTATACAATGACTTTCCAAGACTAGCCAAGCTCTCAGTACTTGCACAGTAATTCTCAATACTAGCCACAAAGCTCTGCACCGTAGCTACTGTCGTGTCTTCAAACTGCTCACCAATTGTCTGTAGCATGATCTTACGTACAACACCATTGCGTTTCACAGGGAGAGCAGCAGGTGTTGGGACGATAGTAGACACACCACCAAGTTTCGGTGCTGCAGTTGAGCGCTCACTGCTTTGATCGACACATACGGATGGATCAAAGTGTACCGAATGTGTTTTATTGCCGCTCATGGTTCTTGAGGGCTAAGGAGAAGCTTAAATGACGTATTTTCGTCGAGTCGGAATGAGTCCTCTACGCTCTACTTTAAGTCAATCTCATGTATCGAAATGATTAAAAACGTTATTCTAACAGCCAACTGGTTTACATTTATCGCCATCTGCGGTCCTTATGGCTTCCACGCCATTCTATTCAATGCAGTTGGTGCAGATCTCAAATTTCTTTCTCAACATCGCTCAAAGATCTTGTAGAGGTTTGTAAGGCACGCGACAGGTGTGATCAATTGCGTATCGTTGAGCTCATGAGGTGGACAAAAAGATGAAGATTTTGTCGCTGGAAACAACACATGCTCTAAAACTAATGCTTCGCTCTCGGCATTGTTAGGGTATCGCATTTCACCGTAATATTGAGCTAACACCTGTGCCACTGTCTCAAAACATGGCTCCTCTTCCTCCCAATTCACTTCAGTTGCCAGATGGAACACAAATTCTGGTAGGGAATGGACTGAAGGTTCATGATCAGGTAAAAGCTGAGGAATTGTTCGCAGCATCCCCTGCGAATCAATATCGAGTGAAAAGTATTCAGAAAGCATTGGACCATTGGCAATCAGAAGTGTCTTGATTTCATCGGCAAGCTGCTCTTTGGGTCCGTCCTCGTCGGCGTAGCCATTTCGCGGATTTCGAAGCGCTTCAAGCACAAGATCGTATATCGAAAACGAAGTTTGAAAATTTATCGGTCGCATTGCACCGAACTGGTGACATGCTTGCTGGTAGAACACATGAAAGGCAATAGCATCGTGTCGCACAATGTACAGCTTTGTACGGCATTGCACGAGTGAAAAGTGCTTGTCAACGACTCCAACGAAACTGTGCTCACGAAAAAGCTACAGCAACGATGTCACTTAACCACATTAAAAATATCTCAAGATTCAGGTCTCAGACGTACCCGACAAAGTGCGTTGTTCGTCTTTTTTTGAATATCAAGCAATAAATTCTGGACGCTTGATAGCATCTGTGGACTTTGAGTATTTTCCAGACTTTCACGACGATCATTTTCGTGCTCGGGTGTAGGCTCTACACATAAAACAAAGGAACAAGGTGGCGTTTACAACAAGTATTTTAGCGTCCAAACGCGAGTTCATACCATGAGTAGATTGAATGACTGACAGCTTTCTTTTGCAAGGTAAGGTGGACGTTGCAGCATTGGGGCTCTTGACGATCTCATTGTGCTTCGAAACACTTCTGTCACGATTAACGTTTTTGTCTTCTTCAGTGTCTTGCGAACTTGACTGCGAAAGATGACTTCTTTGAGATTCCAGAAAACAATATTTGTCAATTGTGTTGGAGCGATGATCAGTTCTCACTAAACGCTGCGGAGCCTAATAGATTGCAGTTTCACTTATTTTCTTGCACATTCACTAGCCCACAATACAAAATCACTTACCCGTGCTGGTTGGTATATTTTCGAAGGTGGCGTCCTCTTTTCACTGAGATCAAGCTCAATCGAATCAACAGACGTGTTAGCTTCATCTTTGCTTTCAAGCTCTTGCTTGTCTTTTTCTTCCTCGCTTGATTCTGCGTTTCTGTGATCCTCGTCAGTGATACTTTTGCGTCTGCGCTGTTTCGTCAACACATCTCTATTATTTGCTGAAGGGATTTCCAGCATGGTTGTGATCGGCTGCACAGAAAAACTTCGACTTTCATTGCTACCTTTTAACTGCTTTTCGAGCGCTTGACTTATCGAATCGATTATGTCTTCTTCGTGTAGAAAGTGGACCTAAACGGCGTTAAGATAATAAGCTTTATAACCTTTTCATATTATATATTTGAACCGACCTCTCGTTTTGTAGGATGAACATTTACATCGATGTTACGTGGAGGAAGTTCCATGCTCAGATAGAGAAACGGGTGTGTGTTCTTCGGTAGATACAGCGAATAAACATACTCACAAGCCCGCTTGAGCGATGGACACTCGACAAGACGGTCATTGATAAATAGGATGAATGTGCTTTTCTGCAGACTACGGACAAGTCGAGATTGTTAACTCGATACCTTAACGTTAGTTGACAAATGATTGCAGAACATACTGATAATTAGCGTTGCTGATGTATCCACGAACATGACGCTGTAGATCCAACGAGCCTGTAGCACTTGCGCCTCTAATGTGCTCAAATGGAATGAGCTCACCTGCAAGTTTGTTACCGTAGATAGCACGGATCGCGTCCAACTGCAAAGAGCTTTGTGTAGTGTTAACACCACATGAAGATTCACGATGCTACATACTTCAAGAGTCAGAGATAGGAAAGCTCCCTTAATCTTGCTAGCCTTACCTTTTTGCAAACGAATCCGACACCCTTTCCACCAAAGTGAACAGCATATCTTTGCACTACATCCAGGATTCTGCTATACTGCTCTGACGCATTCTTCAGCGCCACTTTTCGCGTATTCAAGTTATAAAACAAATCTTCAACCTTCATAACACTCATCTCTTGAGTTTCAAGCGTAACATATGAGTTTCTTCTGTAAACGTACCACAATTAATGTTCCGTTCTTTCCCGCACATGGTTTCGGATCTTTCGACTCTCCTGGTCGCTTTGCCACCAACTTTCCATCGCGATACGAAGCTCTATAATACAAAATCCTTGAGTTATATTCTCACGTCTTTAGTTTACGTTTACTCATTGCATTCATCGTACTTATAAGCGCAAGGCTGGTCTGCTGTCCGAGATGTGATTGACACATGCGCTACATGCGAAATACTAGCGAGTGCTTCACCTCTGAAGCCAAAACTTTTGATATCTTTAAGATCGTCAAAAGTCTTAAGTTTACTAGTTGTAAAACGCTCACAAACAATCTCGAGATCCTGACGCTGAATGCCTCGTCCATTGTCTTGGATCTGCAAGAGCTTGAGACCTCCTTGACTCACAGTTACTGCCACATGTGTAGCTCCTGCATCAAGTGCATTCTCAAGCAATTCTTTGACTGCATTAGCAGGACGATGCACGACTTCTCCAGCTGCAATACGATTAATTACTTCCGGACTAAGGCGCTCAATGCGTGGTATTGCTGACATATTAAGGATTGACGTACTTTTCATTTTATCATTCGGGGTACGGTGCATAACCCAAAGAAATTGGGGTACCCTGTAGTTTGACAACATGGTAACATTTAGCGTATATAAGTCGTCCAAGTATCTCTTCGACTGCGTTGTCGCTATAGACAGTAACCTGTCGATATTGTGTACGACAGAGAACTTGAATGCATTTGAAGCGCTTCGGTATGTATTAGAGGCCAGAGCGATGCATATAGCTAAGAAATTGAAAGAGACGCTCTTGTGTAGCATAACACATGATTCAAACACGAGTATTGCAAGAACAATATGAATGAGCTGACTACGTTAATATGGTAGACTGCTTTCGGTGAATGTCATCAAGCGCATGGATTTCTATGAGCTGGACAAGCTGGTTACGTGTTGTAAAGGACAGGTAACAGCAATGAATGAGATGTATCAATCAGTGAGAAAATGTTTACGATTTTGTTCGTAGCTTATCCAAGTTTTTGTTAAATCGGCAACGCAAGGTGACATTGCTCCATTTGAAAAGTTTTCCAAGTACTTGAAAAGTCGACAACGCGTGAGTTAGTTTTGAGCCCATTTGTCTTGCTGCAATGAAATGCTTATAGGGTGCGTTTGTATTGCGTGGTAACAGGCTGGGGTAGCTTTACTTGCAGATAAAAGGCTTTTTGTACTAGCACCGGTTGAAGAGAGTGACTATCTATTAAGGTGTTTGGTTTTAAAAGCGGAGCAAACACCAGAAGCCCCTGCCACGTTACCGTTGAAAGCGAGAGCAAGAAGCTTCGACAAAACAGCGTCTGATTATCCCTTGCAAACAGAATTTGATCCAAAAGCTAAGATCACATTACAATCAGAGCCGGAATTAGCAAGCGAGACCGGTGAACGTGGCCAAATTCGACCTAGTAGCTTTAGTCGTGAGCAGCGACAAGACATAGCAGACAACTCGCATCAGAATTTGCCACTGCCCATATCGAACAATCAGAAAGTTGAGGTATTCCATATCTTGAGGCTTTGTGCTTGATGAATCAATGAGTGAGTGTAATGATTATTATGTAGACCAAAGTCAAGCCATTATCAGCTGCAACGAATCATGAGGTGGCCTTGCTTTCTAGCTTGCCGAGGATCGAGCGGGCAACAAAAATCGCTCAACTTCGGTCAGTATTTACAAAATTTCATACTATTGCACTCATGCTTATTGAATTCTTTCGTGCTCAGACAAGAGTATGGACTTTTCCACGAACATCATTACAATATTTTGCAAGAATGGAGTAAATCGGTATCTAACTGAGTTAGGAGATAAAATTTGAAAGGAGGCGTTTGCCTAAGCGTGTGTGGTAACCGACGAACCTCCACAAAATCTTACATCAATATCATGCAGACTTACTAGTCGATCATCAATATCGAAGAAATTCTGAATCTAGTTATTACGCAGCGCCTCCATTGCATCTAATTCTTTAGGCACTTTCGATGTCGTGATCTCAATGCCAGATTCGGTGATCTACGACAGGAAACACATGCATGACATTAGCGCGAATCAGCAGGTATCTCAAAATCATACGTACCACAATATCATCTTCTATGCGAACTCCTATACCTCGAAACTCTTTTGGCAAATCAAAGTCGTTCTCCGGCAAGTAAATACCAGGCTCCACAGTCACCACCATGCCTGGAACAAGTGGTTCACATCGCATGATGTGCGGTGTGTCGTGCGTGTCTAATCCAAGATAATGGCCAATATGTGTGGGGTTATACTTTTGAAATTCGCGAACAAAACCACGCGATTTTGTTTCACTTTTACCCTTTAGAATGCCCAGCTCCATCATACGTTCTCTCATGATATCCACAGAGTAATCATGCAAATCATTCAAAGAAATCGGCGACTTCATTTGAATCATATTATCCAAGTGCTTGATGCACTTCTTCTGGACGTCCAAAACAAACTCATACATCATAGTTTGTCCAGAAGACAGAGTTCCACCTACAGGCCATGTGCGCGTGATATCGCAAACGTAACCACCAGCAACCTCGCAGCCCGAATCAACTAGAACCAAATCATGCTTGTGAAGCATGCCACGTTTAGCCAAATAGTGGATCACTGCAGCATTTGATCCTGAGCCTACAACATTTGGAAATGCGTTCCAAAGCGCTCCATTCTTCTTAATCGAACCTTCAAATGTTGATCCAAGTGCAAGCTCTGACATTCCAGGACGTGTGTTCTTCATCATGTCAATAAATCCCTGTGTACCAATCTCAGCAGCAAATCGCATGCGATTCAGTTCATTTTCCGATTTAATAACACGAAGCTGCTCAATTAAACTGTCTCCCATGAAAAACTTATTGTGATAACTTTTTGTTGCCTCGACAAACGTGGACGAATAACTACCTCCATTAGGCTTCAGTACAAAGACTTTGTCTAATCCAGACAAAAGTTTGTGCAATGTTGGAGCTAATTCTGTTAGTTGAACGGCATCATCAGCTAGATATTGATCCTTTGCTCCATTCAGACCTATGCGAGCGCCATCCCATTGTTCACTGCACCATCTATCAGATAAATACAAATTGATATCAACTACAGAAAACACACCTGTGAGGATCTCGTGGACGTACAAAAAGAACAAAAGAACACACATCCGGAGTCTTAAGAAGCACTGCGTGTGCGTCAGGTTCTTCAAGTCCAGTGAGGTACATAAAATTAGTATCTTGATGAAATTCCCACGGTATATCATGAGTCATGTACTTGACTGACGCTGCGTTCGTAATGAATGCGGTATTTGTAGGCATTAAAGCGAACAATTTCTTTCGGCGTTCTTGGAATTCCGAGGCTGGAAGACCTAGTCATGATATATTATGATCAAAATATGGACAAATTATCACCATTTCCAATGACTCGTCTCGCACCAGGTTGTAGATACCCTGCCTTCACTTCAAATGGGTTGCATGGCTTGTAATTAGCCGCTACGGAGAGTGTTGACGTAGCTCGTGCAGCGATCGGAGCCCGTAACGATAGCCGCAACATGATATGACACACTTCACATATAAATGTCGTTTGAATGTCGCATGAAATTCCTAAGTGCGAGCTGTTTGACTGGTCACAACACTCAAGAAGTGCGCGATAGCGTGGAAGAGTGAGGAAGTATCGTCATTGTAAGGACCTTAGCAGCTGCAGAGACTGTAAGACAAGATGCCACAACATGAGCATATGGAGATGCATCGCAAACGCCATGGTGTGCGAATGGATGCTGCTGAGAAGAAGCGTAAGAAAGAAGCGCGTGAGGTGCATCGCCGCTCACAATTTGCCCAGAAGGTTCATGGTCTGCGTGCTAAATTGTACAATCAAAAGCGATTTAAAGAGAAGGCTGCGATGAAGAAGACACTAGCACTTCATAATGAACGTACGAATAAACACGCTAATGACGATGAGATTCCGGACGGTGCTGTACCCTCTTACCTGCTTGATCGCGAGGGTGTTTCTCGTGCTAAAGTTTTGAGCAATACTGTGAAGCAAAAACGTAAGGAAAAAGCTGGCAAGTGGGACGTTCCAATTCCCAAGGTGAAACCAATAGCTGATGATGAAATGTTCAAGGTGCTGCGTTCGGGCAAACGACGCAACAAGGCTTGGAAACGAATGATTACAAAAGCTACGTTTGTGGGTGAAAACTTTACCCGCAAGCCACCAAAATACGAGCGCTTCATTCGTCCTAGTGCCATGCGCTTTAAAAAAGCCCATGTTACACATCCAGAGCTCAAAACTACGTTTCAGCTGGCTATACTCGGCGTTAAAAAGAATCCTCAGAGCCCACTATACACCCAACTTGGGGTCATGACCAAAGGCACTATTATTGAGGTAAATGTTAGTGAGCTCGGTTTGGTAACAACATCTGGAAAGGTTGTGTGGGGAAAATACGCTCAGATCACCAATGTGCCGGAAAATGACGGCTGCATCAACGCTGTGCTACTTGTCTAATTCTTATATACAAACCATTTGCCATATAAATTGAATATCGTCACTGCTAGTGCAACGACGTAATAGCTATTTCAATATGTCACTTAGCGTAATTTGTTTTTTCTTATAGATTAATAAGTCCAGGGTAATTTATTGTGAATTTTCGACATAAAAATTACATGGGCAAAAGCAAAAATATTCGAAGTGATATTTTTTCATTTCAAGTAGAATATTGTGCTTCATTGGGAAGCGTGGCCTTCGAGCGGATATCGCTAAGGTCAAGGCCATTGTAGATTGGCCGGTTCCAAAGAAGCAAAAAGACTTGCGTAAGTGGCTTGGTCCTTTCAACTACTTGCACAAGTACAGCGTAAACTACGCAGAAATGGCCCGGCCATTATCCAATCTTCTTAAAGAGGATGCGGAATGGTTGAACGAAAATGTCGTCAGAGAATGTCTGTGCATACGCCCTGTGGGACCTGAACAACTGCGTCACAAGACGATTGAATGTTGCTGGTGCATTTGACAGCCCTTGGGGCATCAGCAGCCACTCCCACAGCATGCCGCTCGGAGTGCTTACCGCTGTCACCGGAATGTCACTCGCTCTCACGAGTTGGAACCCCGAACATCAGGAGGCTTTTGACGGAGTCAAAGACAGCCTCCTGCATTCACCGATACTGGCGCTGCCAGACCCTGATCGTCCTTTCAGCGTTGTCTGTGACGCTTTGGACTTTGCCATCGGCTGTGCACTGCTGCAAGCAGACGCTGAGTGGCGAGATCGGGTGATCGCGATCGAATCTCGACAGCTTAAAGCTGCAGAGAAGAACCACACAGTTCATGACAAGGAGCTACTTGCTATGAAGTATGCTCTTGTCAAGTTCAGGTTCCACCTGCTCGGCTCCAATCCGTTTGTGATCTATACAGATCATGCGTCACTACGCACTGCGACACAGCCACCCCACCTCTCGCAGAGGATGGCTAGATGGCTACCCTTCTTCGAGAAAATATACATTCGAGGTGAAGTATAAGCTGGGAAAGCAGAATGCTTTGGCTGATGCGTTGTCACGCA
>NW_020189589.1:30828-31069 GCF_900000015.1 Plasmopara halstedii
AGCCTAGAATTTACATCTCCGTAGCCGCGGACGCACTGTCCGACATTGCACCGCGTGCAAGAGACATAGCTGGGCTCGGCCAGTGCTCGTTGTCATGACCAGCAAGTCTTGGTGACTTCCGTGTCGTGGACACAGGGCTCATTGAGCAAGGAAGTCGTTTTATTCCAACGAATTAAGCTGCAATGTCTAGCGGACACGCGAGCCTCGTTGAGGCAATAATCGATTGGAACTGTAAATGTTC
>NW_020189589.1:31079-31947 GCF_900000015.1 Plasmopara halstedii
GACTCCGAAAACGCGTGGGAGTTTGAAACACCACTTCGGCAAGATTGCCCAGACGCCGTAGACGCTTTTGATCAGAAAGATCAGGACGCCCCGCGTCATCAGACACCCCGCGTTTCCCGACAATAGCCAGGGAAGTGGAAGGATTTTGAGCTGAGCTCAAGCAGTGACCCTGAGCTCTTGCGGTCGCAGACACAGAGCTCGCGGGAGCGTTAAAGGTTGACCCATACGTCGCAGGGCGACAATTCGAAGGAAGTCGACGGCGGGCCTTGAGTGTGGCAAACTCAAATCGGAGGGTTTGCTCCACACGCACGTCCACTTCCTTGTGGCCCAACTGTAAGTTATACAGTGAGGAAAGTTTCCGGTTCCGTTGCACCATTGCTCAAGGAGCGCTTCGTCATCTGTAGCGCTTTTACCAGGGGCGAGCACTACAGGTATTGTCCGCATTGCGGGTACACGAGAGCCATCTCGCTGCGCACGTTAACGAATGCGATAAACATCCAATGGAAATTCTTGTGCAGCCAAGAAACGAGCTCGAAGAGCTTTCCGTTCGGCAAGATCGTCTTCCGTAATGGCCGGATCCCGATGTTGTGGAGGCGTAACGGTCGAGTTACCGCGTTCTTCGCTTCCACAGCGGGATCCGCCGGGCAGAAGCCCTATTCGACACGAGGGGCAATGACCGAGCGTGGATGGGCGCGCATCAGAGCCGCCTTACGGGCAGCTTCTAGCTGCCGCCTCTGTGCCCCGTCGAGGTCATTGGTGATTTCACCACGTCCCTCGGGTGAAGAGAAATTAGAAAACGGACATGGGGTCCGCAAGGCGCGAGCAAGGCTCGTCTCACGTCGCTGGCGCGGCTCACCTTCCTCGTCAT
>NW_020189590.1:0-403 GCF_900000015.1 Plasmopara halstedii
GAGTTTAATAAAACCAGGTCTCCGACCTTAAAGCTTTCCACTTTGCCTCTTCCTTTTTTTCATTTGCAAATTCTTTGCAGGTCTTAACTGTCAGCCATCGCATCGCGATCGTGTTGTAGGACACACAGTCTGGTAGACAAGAAGACATCGACTTCTTTGCGGATGGTGAGGGGGCTAACTTCAGCTAGCCGTTTCGTTATTCCTTTCCCACCAATCCCTGAGCCATGGAATGGCGGCATCAGTGGGACGCAAAGATGATCAGCTCGTTCACGTAGAACGGCGTGTAGCCGGTAGATGAATGCACTGCATTGTCCAGCGCAGACTCTACGAGTGGCGACATGGCGAAGACGCTGCGAAGAACGTCTTCGATGACGCGATTCACCCTTTCGGTATGACCATCGGT
>NW_020189591.1:0-447 GCF_900000015.1 Plasmopara halstedii
TCCGTATGACGCGGCAGCAACAGTAAATGCACTCAAACGTTTCTCACGTTGTCAGCAGTTGAGACATCATGTCACAAACGTTCGTGGTGCTTCCAGACGTGCTATGGCGCTCCTGTTTTAACCAGACGCATCCATTTGATGCGACAGCAACAGTAAACGCACTCAAACGTACGTCACGCTGTCAGCAGCTGAGATATCATGTCACAAACGTTTGTGGTGCATCCAGACGTGCTACAGGGTTACTGATTGAACCAGACGCATCCGTCTTACGCGACAGCAACAGTAAACGCACTTGAACGTTCGTCACGTTGTCAGCAGCTGAGATATCTTGTCATATACGTTTGTGGAGGTACCAGACGTGCTACAGCGGTACTGATTGAACCAGACGTATCCGTCTGACGCGGCAGCAACAGTTAACGCACTCAAATGTTCGTCACGCCGTCAGCA
>NW_020189592.1:0-248 GCF_900000015.1 Plasmopara halstedii
CGGGATATCCCCGCCACTTCACCAGATATTGGGTTTGACCCTGGTGACGACGTCGTCCCACAAGACTTTCCACGTGATAGTGGACGTCACCGTTCTCATCGAGAAGAGTCGGTGGCGGGCGGTGACGACCGGGTCGACCGCCGTCCGGTGCCTCGTGATGGTCTTCGAGCCCTTGAGGACAAGGTCCTTAGTGATCGGAGCTCCGCTGAGCGTCATGCTGAAGTAGCATATCGCTGTGCGGACGCTCT
>NW_020189592.1:258-1017 GCF_900000015.1 Plasmopara halstedii
ACTGGCTGCCTCAACTTGAGGAATACCGCACTCTGTCTGAGCGACTCCTCGCCGTGGAGCAGGGACTGTGTCGCTGCAGGCAACGGTGGGGCGCTTAACTCCATTGAAAATGGAGGTTGTTGGTGAAGCGCTTAACTCCATTGGAAATGGAGGTTGGAGGTTGTTGCATGTGCTCAGAATCAGTTGCTAATTCAACTTCTGGGTGGCCGCGGGCCCGTGGGATCCGCCCCGGCGCCAACGCTTCCGCGTGCACTTGCACCGAATCTCGGTACGGCTTGAGCAAGCCCGCGTTAAACACCGGGTGTGTGCGCATCCGTTTTGGAAGGTTCAGCGTGTGCGCCAGGCCTCGTTTGGTCATAACCTTCAACCTTAAACGGTCCGATAAACCATGGACGAAGCTTCGTCCGGAATATAGCAGAGGCTGCATGTGTAGGCAGGTTTTTCTAACTCACTAAACCCGATCCCCGACCTTAAGCTTTCCACTTTGCCTCTTACTTTTTCATCTGCATATTGTTTCTGCAGGTCTTGGCTTTCAGCCATCGCATCGCGATCGTGTCGTAGGACACTCAGTCTGGTAGACAAGAAGTCATCGACTTCTGTACGGATGGTGAGGGTGCTGATATCAGCTAGCCGTTTGGCTATTCCTCCCCTCCCCACCAAGCCCTGAGCCATGGGATGGCGGGGTCAGCGGGACGCGAGGGTGAATCAGCCCATTCACGTAGAACGGCGTGTAGCCGGTAGACGAATGCACTGCATTGT
>NW_020189593.1:0-336 GCF_900000015.1 Plasmopara halstedii
TTGCCAGCAGCTAAGATATCAAGTCACAGACGTTTGTGACGCTTCCAAACATCCCACAGCGCTCCTGATTAAACCAGACGCATTCCTTTGACGCGTCAGCAACTGTTAAGGCACTCAACCATTCGTCAGGTTGCCAGCAACTAAGATTCCAAGTCACAGACGTTTGTGACGCTTCCTGACATGCTACCGCGCTTCTGATAAGACCTAAAACATTTGTTTGACGCGATGGCAACAATTAACGCACTCAAACGTTCGTCACGTTGCCAGCAGCTAAGATGTCAAGTCACAGACGTTTGTGACGCTTATAGACATGCTACAGCGCTCCTGATCAAACCA
>NW_020189594.1:0-1462 GCF_900000015.1 Plasmopara halstedii
GTATACTCTTGGAAGTCAAGCTTCCTCTGTGCAAGGTGCCGTGTGACCCGTCACATGAAATATTTTCTCTCAATTTCGACCAAGTTTGAGACTCGAGCCCACACACAAGAAGATGGACACCCTATTTAACGAGGGTCTGCCCTCATGCTACCTCATGGTCTGTCTTCAAGAGATCAATTTCATTGACCGTCGCCATCTCGACACGCTCCACTTCCATATCTAGTCGCCGTATGCACTCAAAATGTTTGAGAGCGATGGTAATGTGCTGCTAGCGCAGCCTACGCGAGGAAAAAGGAAATTTCGGCCACCACAGAGATAATGTTTCTCGTTTGATTTTGCTTTATCAGCACGCACTGCAGGATCGGCTAGCTCTTCAAGTATGTCGTATCGCTTCATGAATAGCATAGCTCGCTGCAGTAGCCCCCAATGCGCTCTAGATATACCAAAGCGATGTGGCACCACTCGGAAAGGCAACCGAGAGGCTGACCAACTCAGTAACACCAGAAGCAGGATACGGTCGGGGTTCGATTCCGGCCACCCGTGACATGTGAACAATGTCTCACCCGTTTGATCTTTATCGTACATGCTGCTTTTGTGCATGTCTATGCGGTCATCGACGTCTTGAAGCACAACAATAAATCATTTGAACATCAGAAGCAACTATATAACGTCGTGGGCGTAGCGTAAATACGCTACATGCGTAATGCGATACTTGTAAATATCCAAAATCACCGACTTCCACCGAGTTCACCGTGTTTATGCCTCGAAGATGGCGTGTACACAGCTCACCTTGGTGAACCTACATCGTCGATTGGAGAGCGGTATCATGAACGTTTTGTAGCATTTCTGCTGGAACAGCTTGCACCCGCGCCTGCTGGCCACAATTGTAACGGGATTTACACGAACCCTAATAACAGGGGTGTGTGCGTGTCACAGGAGATATGAATAATGTGACCACACCTAAACAAGTGACCACACCTAAACAAGAATACGGGACGGGGCTAGGTAGCCAGTAGTTATAGATGTATTAAGATTTTACTACATATATTAAGTATATTTAGGACAATCTAAACTTTAAACATCAGTTAACAATATAAATAAAAATCAGTTTCGATTCTGAACAGAAGTGTTCGTTTGCCTTGGTTAAGGCTTTTTATTACTTCAGAGGCAGCGGATTGCGATTCGTTGAACTAGTACTTGGTTCTTGTAAAGAACGAAAGGCCGGTGACCTATAGACGCTTCCTCGAGCGCAAAGCTACGGCAGCCCCGCTGTACTTGGTAGCACTTGTAGTCAATCTACACCTGAGTCGTTTAGACTGATCCTCGGTGAAGATGGAGAGATTTTCCTCTTTGCCCCAGGGCAGGCAGGATGGGATTAATAAGCTGATGTATTTGCTTGGCCCCGAGGGCGTGCAACACCTTGTGGCACAAGGCCCCGAGGCAATCGGTGCGCGTCTAGAGG
>NW_020189595.1:0-139 GCF_900000015.1 Plasmopara halstedii
AACAATTTATTGTATCAAAATTAATACACTCGGGGAACTACCCCGACTGTATTCACTTCATTACAATAAAAATGCTGTACTACAAGTTTTCACTACATCAAGTGCATACGCTCGAATTATAATTCTAACTGTGTTTACT
>NW_020189595.1:820-912 GCF_900000015.1 Plasmopara halstedii
TTCCAGCAATAAAGTTTGTACGCACAGAGTTTGAACTCGCTTCAAGACAGCAATATACTACAATAACAATACATTATTGTATCAAAGTTAAT
>NW_020189596.1:0-653 GCF_900000015.1 Plasmopara halstedii
ACTCTGTGCTCCACGTTTTTCAGCCGCTTATCCTTCATCTCACGGCTATAACTTTTTTTCAACCGGACGGATCAAGCTACTTCAAGATGTAAAGTTCGGAATTATCGTAGAGGTAATCTTTAGCCATACGACACTGCCTGCCTGTTTGCAGCTCGGCTATGCGCAAATAAAGATCAAGAGGAACGAGAGGACTGTATTGATATGACCAGGATTTGTAGTGAGCATGCTCAATTGTTCTTTGATATAATTGCAGCGCACAATCGCAAGTGTGGGTATCACTACGAAGTAAAGTTCGTCAGGTGAAAATTGTCTATTAACAATCAATTGCTAACTTATTTGTAGCCTGAGATCTTGGTGGTATCAGATATACGAGTAAGTCATTTTCAAACGAGATTTGGTGAAGTGAATAAGATCAAATCTAAAACTCCGTACATATAAAATTATTATTAGAAAAGAATTGCATTTGCGTGAAATCAATTGCGAAGGAGATTCGTTAGAGTGCGATGAGATATCGCCTCAGTGCTCAAAGTTTGATCAGATGTTCCAATTCATAGTCTATAGCAACAAATTTGTCTGGATTACAGCTCGAGAGTCGTAGTTAGCTGGATCCAAAGCTCTCAGATGTAAGCCTATGCCTGGACTGATAATGAAGG
>NW_020189597.1:0-2478 GCF_900000015.1 Plasmopara halstedii
AACAATGCAGTGCATTCGTCTACCGGCTACACGCCGTTCTACGTGAACGAGCTGATTCACCCTCGCGTCCCGCTGGCGACGCCATCCCATGGCTCAGGGCGTGGTGGGGAAGAATAGCCGAACGGCTAGCTGATGTCAACCCCCTCACCACCCGCAAAGAAGTCGATGACTTCTTGTCTACTAGACTGAGTGTCCTACGTCACGTTCGCGATGCGATGGCTGAAAGCCAAGACCTGCAGAAAAATGAAAAAGGAAGAGGCAAAGTAGAAAGCTTTATGGTCGGGGGCCTGGTTTTATTGAATTCTAAAAACCTGCCTACATATGCAGCCTCTGCTGTCTTCAGGACAAAGCTTCATCCACGGTCCATCAAACCGTTTAAGGTTGTGGCCAAACGGGGCCTAGCGTATATGCCGAACCTTCCAAAACGGATGCGCACCCACCGGGTGTTTTACGTGGGCTTGCTCAAGCCGATCCGGGATCCGGCGCAAGTGAACGCGGAAGCTTTGGCGCCGGAGTGGATCTCGCGGTCCCTCGGCCACCTAGAAGCAAAGCTGCAACTGGTTCTGAGCACGGAGTGCAACAACCTCCATTTGCAATGGCGCCAAGCGCTCCACCGCATGCAGCGACGCATTCGCCTGCTCCACGGCTAGGAGTCGCTCCGACAGAGCGCGATAGCCCTCAAGGCGAGGCAGCCGGCGCACGACGGGCCTCAAATCATCAAGAGCGTCCGCACAGCGATATGCTACTTCAGTATGACGCTCGGCGAAGCTCCGATCACGAAGGACCTCGTCTTCAAGGGCTCGAAAATCATTACAAGTCACCAGACGGCGGTCGGCCCGGTTGTCACCGCCCGCCACCGACTCTTCTCGATGAGAACGGTGACGCCCAGTACCACGTGAAACGTCTAGTGAGACGACATCGTCATCAGGGTCAAATCCAATATCTGGTGAAGTGGCGGGGATATCCCGACTCCGAAAACTCGTAGAGGTTTGAGGCGCTACCTCTGCAAGACTGCCCAGACGCCGTTTGATCAGAAAGATCTGGACGCTCCGCGTCATCAGACGCCCCGCGCTTCCCGGCAATAGCAAGGGAAGTAGAAGGGCCATGAGCTGAGCTCAAGCAGTGACCCTGAGTTTTTCGGTCGCAGACACAGAGCTCGCGGGAGCGTTAGGGGTTGACCCATACGTCGCACGGCGACAATCGGATGGGAGTCGACGGCGTGCTTTGAGTTTGGCAAACTCAAATCGGAGGTGTCGCTCCACACGCACGTCCACTTCCTTGTGGCTCAACTGTAAGACATACAGTGAGGAAAGTTTGCGGTGCCGTTGCTACCATCGCTTAAAAAGCGTTTCGTCATCTGTAGAGCTTTCGCCAGGGGCGAGCACAACAGGTATTGTCCGCATTGCGAGTACACGAGAGCCACCTCGTTGAGCACGCAGACGAGTGGGATAAGCTTCCAACGGAAGTTTTTTGTGGAACCAAGAAACAAGCTCGAAGAGCTTTCCGTTCGGCAAGCTCATCTTCCGTTCTGGCCGGGGGCCCGATGATATGGAGGCGTAACGGTCGAGCTACCGCTACCTTCGCTTCCACAGCGGGATCCGCCGGGCGGAAGCCGTATTCCATACGAGGGTCAATGACCGGCCGCGGATGGGTGCGCATCAAAGCTGCCTTAAGGGCAGCTTCCAGCTGCCGCCTCTGTGCCCCGTCGAGGTCGTTGGTGATTACACTTTGTTCCTCGGGTGACGAGAAGTCAAGAAACAGACATTAGATCCGCAAGGCGCGATCAAGGCTCGTCTCACGCCGCTGGCGCAGCTCGCCTTACTCGTCATCCAATACGGAAAAAGGAGTGTCAGACTCGGAGTCGACCACCACCACATTTTCAACGAGGTCACTCGTCACTAATAGCGTGCGCGGAGCGCGACGTTTGTGCTCATCGATCCTAGGATATACATCCCTCGGTGCTGCGGACGCATTGTCCGACGTTGCACCGAGTGCGGGAGACGAAGTTGTGCTCTGCCCGTACTCGCTTCAGATTTTGGTGTCATTGACACAGGGCTCATTGAGCACGGAAGTCGTTTCGATAAGTTGCAGTGTCTAACGGACACGAAAGTCTCGTTGAGGCAATAATCGATTGGAACTGTAAATGTTCGCAATCCTAATGAGAGAGAGTGCAACGAGTTACACGTTCCCTGGTAACAGGGGTATGTGTCACACGAGATGGGCATGGTGTGACTGCACCCAAATAAGAATACAGTATGTGGCTGGGTAGCCAGTAGTTATGCATGTATTTCGATTATACTATATATATTTAGGAAAATCTATACATTTAAAATTTGGCAGCTTTGCCGCAGATAAATCTTAATCAAGTCAGAACCTGATTTAAATGGATGAGTTAATTAGCCTTGGGTTAAGGCAATAAGTACTCTTGGAGTAAGCGGATTGCGATCCGCTAAACTCGTACTTGTTCTAAGTATAGAA
>NW_020189598.1:0-178 GCF_900000015.1 Plasmopara halstedii
TCGGTGCTATAGTATAGCAACCCGTTATTCAACGAATATCGGTGCAATCGTGCACGCACTCTTTGTGATAATTTCCTGTCCGAGTTTCCAAACTCCTTGCTCTCTAGAGCCCGTAGCAAAGCTACACACATCTCATCACCCGCATACGCGGTGCGGATCAAATCTGTCACAGACGACG
>NW_020189598.1:407-646 GCF_900000015.1 Plasmopara halstedii
GTCAGCCAAAGCATTCTGCTTTCTCGGCTTATACTTCACCTCGAAGTTATATTACACGAAGAAGGATAGCCATCTAGCCATCCTATGCAGGAGGTGGGGCGACTGAGTCGCAGTGCGTAGTGACGCATGATCTGTATAGATCACAAACGGCTTGGGGCCGTACAGGTGAACCCTGAACTTAACAAGTGCATACTTCATCGCAAGTAGCTCCTTGTCATGAACTGGGTAGTTCTTCTCTG
>NW_020189598.1:656-1708 GCF_900000015.1 Plasmopara halstedii
TCTGTCGAGATTCGAACGCGATCACCTGATCTCGCCCCTCAGCGTCTGCTTGCAGCAGTGCACAGCCAATGGCAAAGTCCGAAGCGTTACAGACGACGCTAAAAGGACGATCAGGGTCTGGCAGCGCCAGTATTGGTGCATGCAGGGGGCTGTCTTTGACCCCGTCAAAAGCCTCACGATGTTTGGTTTTTCCAACACCATTCCACAACCTTTTTAATGAGATTGGTTAATGGTCGGGCCATTTCTGCGTAGTTTACGCTGTACTTGTGCAAGTAGCTGGTGAGACCAAGCCACTTACGCAAGTCTTTTTGGTTCTTTGGAACTGGCCAATCTACAATGGCCTTGACCTTAGCGGGATCCGATCGAAGGACACGCTTCCCAATGAAGCACCCTAAAATTGGAATCTCTTCTGCGCCAAAGATGCACTTGTCTGCATTGGCGTGCAGTTTGTTCGTACGCATGCACTCGAGCACCGCTCTTAGATGGACGTTGTGGCTCTCCTCATCCTTCCTCCCGTGCTCCGCACGACTGTGAAAGAAAATGTCGTCAAAGTATGTCTGTGCATAGACCCTGTGGGGCCTGATCAACTGCGTCACAAGACGATTCAATGTTGCTGGTGCATTTGACAGCCCTTGAAGCATCACCAGCCACTCCCAGAGCATGCCGCTCGGAGTGATTACCGCTGTCAGCGGAATGTCACTCGCTCTTATGAGCATTTGGTAATATCCATCTATTAAATCGAGTGCACTGTACTTCGTACATCCCACCATATTGTTCTGGAGAACATCCTTTCTAGGAATTGGCGTTTGTGCCGGAATGGTGGCAGCATTGAGCTTTTTATAAGCGTGAACGATACGCCACTTGCCTTTCGGCTTCCGAACACAAAACGTTGGTGTCGAATGGGGAGACTTGCTCTCACGTACCATCCCTGCGTCGTGCTTCGCACGGAAAGAGGCGTCAATGACGTAGCACTGCTCCTTGGGCAGGGGCTATCGGCGTGTTACGCAGTATTTGGTTCCCGGAACCAGGTCGATCTCATGACGCACACCTCG
>NW_020189599.1:0-757 GCF_900000015.1 Plasmopara halstedii
ACGTTTGCGATGCGATGGCTGAAAGCCAAGACCTGCAGAAAGAATATGCAGATGAAAATGAAAGAGGAAAAGTAGAAAGCTTTAAGGTCGGGGACCTGGTTTTATTAAATCTAGAAACCTGCCTACACATGCAGTCTCTGTTATCTTCAGGACGAAGCTTCGTCCACGGTTTATCGGGCTGTTTAAGGTTGTGTTCAAATCGGGCCTGGCGTATACGCTGAGACTTCCCAAATGGATGCGCACCCACCCGGTGTTCTACGCGGCCTTGCTCAAGCTGTACCGGGAGTGAACGCGGAAGCGTTGGCGCCGGAGCGGATCCCACGAACCCTCGGCCACCTAAAAGCTGAACCAGCAACTGGTTCTGAGCAAGGAGTGCAAACCTCCATTTCCAATAGCGCCAAGCGCTCCACCGTCGCATGCAGCGACGCATTTGCCTGCTCCACGGCTAGGCGTCGCTCTGACAGAGCGCGGTAGTCCTCAAGGTGAGGCAGCCGGCCCACGACGTGCTTCCAATCACCAAGAGCGTCCGCACAGCGATATGTTACTTCAGCATGACGCTCAGCAGAGCTCCGATCACGAAAGATCTCATACTTAAGGGCTCGAGGAGCACCGCGAGTCACCAGACGGCCGTCGACCCGGTCGTCACCGCCCGCTACCGACTCTTCTCAATGAGAACGGTGACGTCCACTTTCACGCGGAACGCCTGGTGGGACGACGTCGTCACCAGGGTCAGACTCAATATCTGGTGAAGTGGTGG
>NW_020189600.1:0-361 GCF_900000015.1 Plasmopara halstedii
TCGAGTGCATGCGCACGAACAAACTGTACGCCAATGCAGACAAGTGCATCTTTGGCGCGGGAGAGATTCCCTTTTTGAGGTGCTTCATTATGAAGCGTGGCCTTCGAGCGGATCCCGCTAAGGTCAAGGCCATTGTAGACTAGCCTGTTCTAAGAAACCAGAAGGACTTGCGAAATTGGCTATGTCGTCAACTACTTGCACAAGTACAGCGTAAACTACGCAGGAATGGCCTGGCCATTATCCAACCTCCTTAAAAAGGATGCGGAATGGTGTTGGAACGCCGAACATCAGGAGGCTATTGATGGGGTCAAAGACAGCCTCCTGCATGCACCAATACTGGCGCTGCCAGACCCTGATCGTC
>NW_020189601.1:0-355 GCF_900000015.1 Plasmopara halstedii
GTTCTTCAGAACAACATGGTGGGATGTACGAAGTACAGTGCACTCGACTTGGTCGATGTGTATTAGCAATTGCTCATGAGATCAAGTGATATACCGCTAACTGCGGTGAGAACTCCGAGCGGCATGCTCTGGGAGTGTGTGGTGATGCCCCGAAGGCTGTCAAATGCACCAGCAACATTTAATCGTCTTGTGACGCAGTTGTTCGGCTCCCACAGGGCGTATGCACAGACATACTTTGACGACATTTTCGTTCATAGTCATGCGGAGCACGGGAGGATAGATGAGGAGAATCACATCGTCCATTTAAAGAGCGGTGCTCGAGTGCATGCGCACGAACAAACTGTACGCCAATGCA
>NW_020189601.1:365-563 GCF_900000015.1 Plasmopara halstedii
CAAGTTCAGGGTCCACCTGCTCGGCTCCAAGCTGTTTGTGATCTATACAGATCATGCGTCACTACGCACTGCGACTCAGTCGCCCTATCTCTCGCAGAGGATGGTTAGATGGCTATCCTTATTCGCGAAGTATAACTTCGAGATGAAGTATAAGCCGGGAAAGCAGAATGCTTTGGCTGATGCGTTGTCACGCAGACC
>NW_020189601.1:573-800 GCF_900000015.1 Plasmopara halstedii
CCTGTCATGCAATGATAATGCTATCGGTTGTGCTTTGATGCAACACGATGGTGAGGGTCGAGAGAAAGTTGTTTCGTAGCAGTCGCGACAACTATGGCCCGCAGGACGGAGCTATCCAGTTCATGAAAAGAGCTTCTTGCAATTTTGGTTAAGTTCCGTGTGTACTTGCTTGAAGAAGATGCTTTGCTATCTATATAGATCATGCCTTGCTGGGTACAGCGGTAAAA
>NW_020189601.1:810-1272 GCF_900000015.1 Plasmopara halstedii
AATCGGAAGCGACCAAAAGAGGTGGTGCTCCCTACTGGGCCCCAAAAGAGTATTGTGGATTCTGTGGATACCTGAACTCTGACTTTTATGTGCATGATGCACAGCACATGCAGTTTCCATCATGAGTGGTAGTAGTGCCAGATAAAGTGTGAGATTGTTGTTCAAGAAGTCTTCGCAGCTGGTTTCAAAGTCTTTGCAGCTAGCTTTGAAAAGGCACTTCATGCTTTGATTGACCCTAGTGCTTCGAACAATTTGCCTAACGTGAGAAAAGAATTGGTCATTAGTTTTGCGAGCAGGTCAAGGCTGAAGATGCCAAAGCATGTCATTCACTTGGCAATGTAGTTTGAGAAATCAAAATCTGAAAACAAGTTTATCTATTTGACCTAGATGATAAGCTTGATATCATCCTAAATATGCCATGGAATGGTTGGCAGTACTGTTTTCAGTGCGATCGGTCTGAAA
>NW_020189601.1:1282-1675 GCF_900000015.1 Plasmopara halstedii
ACGACTTAGGCGCCCCCCTCTCGCAGAGGATGGCTAGATGGCTATCATTATTTGCGTAATATGACTTTGGGGTAAAGTATAGGCCGGGAAAGCAAAATGCTTTGGCTGATGCGTTGTCACACAGACCAGACTATGGGCTTGCTCATGTTACATTTGTAGCGTCGTCTATGACGAATTTGATTCTAACCGCGTATGCGGATGATGGGATGTGTGTAGCGCTGCTACGGGCGCTCGAAAGCAGGGAGTTTGAAGACTCGGGCAAGAAATTGTCACAATGCGGCGTGCACAATTGCACCGATACTCGTTGAATATAGGGATGCTATATTATAGCACCGATTCAACGGATATACCACGAATTGTGGTTCCTCATGATGAGGATTTGAAATACCGCAT
>NW_020189601.1:1685-2052 GCF_900000015.1 Plasmopara halstedii
TGAGAAGTCTGATGTCTATGTCGCCTTTATGATCTTCGTCTAGTATTTCAAGTTAAGCGAGAGAATAATCTCTACGCTAATCTGAGAGAGTGCATTTTCCTTGTACCTGAGACCCCGTTCTCGACTGCTGTTGCGCAACAAATGGCGTTCGTATAGTTCTGGAGAGAGTTAAAGCTATATATGGTTGGCCTGTGCCACACATTGTGAAACAGCTGAGATAATAGTTGGGCTTGGTCATCTATTCGCCCATATATACGCGCAAGTATGCAGCGCTGGTGCAGCCCCCAACGACCTTCAAGGAATCGTGTCGAGTGGAAATTATCAATGTCACCAGGTGATATTTGCTGAAGTTAAGAAGAGCTCGAGA
>NW_020189601.1:2062-2417 GCF_900000015.1 Plasmopara halstedii
TTTTTGCTCTGCAACAAGGTTCGAAAGATATTCTAACGTCAAGCTACGCTGCTGCAATGCCTTAATTTGGATGCGATGAGCGCCCTTCCACTTCCAGAGTCGCTCTATCGATTTCGCGTTCAGCTCCAACCCTGCTGTTAGCCTCTCGTGGATAGCGTCGCTGGTGGGTGAGACGACTGTCGATCTCGAGATGCGATCAACTCGATAACGTGAAAAGAAGCAGGTGGGCTATCAACGCTTCTACAGGATTCGATGGCACGGCTATCCATCAGACTCAGGTAGGTGAGAACCTCGTCTCTTTGACTTTACGGAAGGGATGATGCACGGATGTACCTTCTATATGCATTGTGAAAAT
>NW_020189601.1:2427-2689 GCF_900000015.1 Plasmopara halstedii
GAGCCTCACGAAACGCCACTCAGTGGTCATCTCGGTCGTGAGAAAACGTACAACTCTGTGAGTCACCACTATTGGTGGCCCAAGTTGTACAAATGAACGGGCATCTATGTGCGCACGTGTGAGATGTGTCAACGGGTGAAACCCGATTTAAATGCGGCTGCGTCGCTGGCCACCTTACCGGTACCCACTGGGTGCTGGCTATCTATGAGTTTGGACTTTGTGTTTGGCCTGCCGAAAGATTTGGCGGGCAACACGGGTGTCG
>NW_020189601.1:2699-3598 GCF_900000015.1 Plasmopara halstedii
GCAGTCGTGCGGCGCACGGGAGGACAGATGAGGAGAACCACATCGTCCATCTCAAGCGGTGCTCGAGTGCATGCGCACAAATAGACTGTACGCCAATGCAGACAAGTGCATCTTTGGAGCAGAAGAGATTCCCTTTAGGGTGCTTCATTGGGAAGCGTGGCCTTCGAGCGGATCCCGCTGAGGTCAAGGCCATTGTAGACTAGCCGGTTTTAAAGCACCAGAAAGACTTGCGTAAGTGGCTCGGCTAATTACTTACACAAGTACAGCGTAAATAACGCAGAGATGGCCCGGCCATTATCCAATCTCCTTTCAAGGATGCGGAATGGTGCTGGAACACCGAACATCAGAAGTCTTTTGACGGGGTCAAAGACAGCCTCCTGCATGCACCAAAAGTGGTGCTGCCACATCCTGATCGTCCTTTCAGCGTCATCTGTGACGCTTCGGACTTTGCCATCGGCTGTGACTGCTGCAAACAGACGCCGATGGGCGAGATCGGGTGATCGCGTTCGAATCTCGTCAGCTCAAAGCTTCAGAGAAGAACTACCCAGTTCATGACAAGGAGCTACTTGCGATACAGTATGCACTTGTCAAGTTCAAGGTCCACCTGCTCAACTCCAAGCCGTTTGCGATCTATATAGATCATGCGTCACTACGCACTGCGACTCAGTCGCCCCACATCTCGCAGAGGATGGCTAGATGGCTATCCTTCGGAACATAACTTCGAGGTGAAGTATAAGCCGAGAAAGCAGAATATTTTGGCTGATGCGTTGTCACGCAGACCAGACTATGAGCTTGCTCATGCTACAACTGTAACGTCGTCTGTGACGGATTTGATCCACATCGCGTATGCGGGTGATGGGATGTGTGTAGCGTTGCTACGAGCTCTAGGGAGCAAGGAG
>NW_020189601.1:3608-3855 GCF_900000015.1 Plasmopara halstedii
GGACGCCGGCCAAGTGGGTAACTTAGGTCCAGAAGCGGGTAACTTAGTTCCGCGGACAGCTGCAGTTGTCGAGAGCGCTGGTATTAGCGCGTCCTGTGTGGGTAACACAGTTCCACATGTTGTCGCCCAGACCTTAACTGAAGAGGAAGGCGGGAAACACGCTTCCTGTTTGGTAACACAGTTCCACATGTGGTCGCCCAGACCTTAACTGAAGAGGAAGGCGGGAAACACGCTTCCTGTGTGGGTA
>NW_020189601.1:3865-4353 GCF_900000015.1 Plasmopara halstedii
TCACTCTTTCGATTGAGGTATCAGTCACCTTAAGGAACAACGCTTAATTACACGATGTGTAGAGTTCTTTTAGGGGATTCCTAGCCAGAACTTGAGCCCCATTCGCTTTTTAATGATGTATACACGTGATATCAGCGGGATAATTGCAACGAACGTTGACGAAGCAAATTCAACGGCATGTAACATTTTCAACTTTTTTTCCTCAACAACTCAGCTAATGCATCGTATAATTGGGAGTGATTTTGAGAATCATTCTACCCCTTTTGATTATGGAGAGCGTGAATCATATCGTTTTCTACCGTATACCTGTAGGCAAGCAGCAACTACTAGTCTCAAGCTGTCAACACACTTAAGAGCGCAGTTTTAAACTGCAGATCTGTAGGTAGCATCAGCGCTTTTGCAAAACTGTAAAATAGCCGAGCTGTTTTTCCACCCTAAGTATACAGAGAACCGGATCCAATCTTGCTCGCACAACAATCAGCTTATTT
>NW_020189601.1:12722-13640 GCF_900000015.1 Plasmopara halstedii
AGGACGAGATCCTTCGTGATCGGAGCTCCGCTGAGCGTCATGATGAAATAGCATATCGCTGTGCGGACGCTCTTGAGGACTTGAAGCGCGTCGTACGCCGGCTGCCCCACCTTAAGAAATACCGCGCTCTGTCGGAGCGACGCCTTGCCGTGGAGCAGGCTAATGCGTCGCTACAGGCGACGGTGGGGCGCTCGGCTCCATTGGAAATGGAAGTTGGTGCACTCCGTGCTCAGAACCAGTTGTTGAATCAGTTTCTGGGTGGCCGAGGTCCCGTGGGATCCGCTCCGGCGCCAACGCTTCCGCGTTCACTTGCGCCGGACCCCGGTTCGGCTTGAGCAAGCCCACCTAAAGCACCGGGTGCGTGCGCGTTCGTTTCGGAAGGTTTATGTATACGTTAGGCCCCGCTTGGCCACACCCTTAAATGGTTCGATAAAATGTGGGCGAAGCTTCGTCCGGAAGATAGCAGAGGCTGCATGTGTAGGCAGGTTTTTAGAATTTGATAATACCAGGTCCCCGACCTTAAGGCTTTCCACTTTGCCTCTTCCTTTTTCATCTGCATATTCTTTCTGCAGGTCTTGGCTTTCAGCCATCGCATCGCGAAAATGTCGTAGGACACTCAGTCTGGTAGACAAGAAGTCATCGACTTCCTTACGGATGGTGAGGAAGCCGACATCAGCTAGCCGTTCGGCTATTCTCCCCACTAAGCCCTAAACCATGCGGCGTCACTGGGACGCGAGGGTGAACCAGCCCATCCACGTAGACCGGCGTGTAGCCGGTAGATGAATGCGCTGCATTGTTCAGTGCAAACTCTACGGGTGGCAAAATGGCGCTTCAGTGCCTCGGCGTGTCAGCTCAGACGTTGCGAAGAACGTCTTCGACGACGCGATTCACCCTTTCGGTTTGACCATCGGTCTGCGG
>NW_020189601.1:13650-13928 GCF_900000015.1 Plasmopara halstedii
GGTGCCTTGAATGCAGGCGATTTGGCCGAGGTGATCATTGTACGACCGGACGAGGAGATAAACTCGTCATCACTTTTGGATGAAGCTGTCTTGGGGGACACCAAGAGAGTGCCGAACGCATGAAGTGGTTTGTCGATCCGTAGTATCTTTGGTAAAGGAATTCCAAGACGTCATCTCCAAAGACCCGCCTTCACTCCTACCTCCGGACCGCAGTGTGCGACATGAGATCGACCTGGTTCCAGGAACCAAATACTGCGTAACACGCCAATGGCCCCTGC
>NW_020189601.1:13938-14175 GCF_900000015.1 Plasmopara halstedii
TCCCCGGCCATAATGGAAGCTGAGTTTGCCGAACGGAAAGCTGTTCGAGCTCGTTTCTTGGCCCCACAAGAAAAATACGTTGGACGTTTATCGTACTCGTCTACGTGTTCAACGAAGTGGCTCTCGTGTACCCGCAATGCGGACGATGCCTGTAGTAGTCGCCCCAGGCGAAAGCGTTCCAGATGACGAAGTGCTCTTTGAGCGATGGGTGCAACGGCACCGAAAACTTTCCTCACT
>NW_020189601.1:14185-14598 GCF_900000015.1 Plasmopara halstedii
GGATAGTCGACAAAAGTTCTGTGAAAAGGGGGTCTCTATCAGGGACAATCGACTCTGGGAGTCCGTGTTGTCGAAAAACATGATCTACAAACAGCGTTGCTGTACAGACTCCGTCGATGGTGTCTGGCACCGCCGCCAAATGAGCCATCTTGCTCAACCGGTCGACGAAGACCACGACACCCGTGTTGTCCGTCGAATCTTTCGGTAGGCCAAACACAAAGTCCAAACTCATGGTCTGCCAGCACCCAGAGGGTACCGGTAAGCTGACCAGCGGCGCAGCCGAATTTGGAGAGGTTTTTACCCTTTGACTCGTCTCACCCTTTGACTCGTCTCGCACATGCGCACATAGGTGCTCGTCCAATTGTACAGCTTGGGCCACCAATAGTGGTGACTCACAGAGTTGTACGTTTTCT
>NW_020189601.1:21802-22466 GCF_900000015.1 Plasmopara halstedii
AGGCGCAGCAGCATTTTAGTGAGGGGTTTACCCGTTGACACGTCTCACACGTGCGCACATAGTTGCTCGTCCATTTGTACAACGTGGGCGACGAATAGTGGTGACTCACGGTGTTGTACGTTTTTTCACGACCGAGATGACCATTGAGTGGCGTGTCGTGAGCCTCATATAGGATGCGGTATTTCGAATCCTCATCATGAAGAGTCACAATTCGTGGTGTATCCGTTGAATCGGTGCTATGATATAGCAACCCATTATCCAACGAATATCGCTACAATCGTGCACGCAGTCGTGATAATAATTTCTTGCCCGAGTACCAAAATCCTTGCTCCCTAGAGCCCGTAGCAACACTCCTCACATACCATCACCCGCATACGCGTTGCGGATCAAATCTATCACAGACGACGTTACAGTTGTAACATTTGCAAGCTCATAGTCAGATCTGCGTGACAACGCGTCAGCCAAAGCATTCTGCTTTCCAGGCTTATACTCACCTCGAAGTTATATTCTGCAATGTAGGATAGCCATCTAGCCATCCTCTGCGAGAGGTGGGCGACTGAGTCGCAGTGCGCAGTGACGCATGATCTGTATTGATCACAAACGGCATGGAGCCGAGCAGGTGGACCCTGAACTTGACAAGTGCATACTTCATTGCAAGTAGCTC
>NW_020189601.1:22476-23469 GCF_900000015.1 Plasmopara halstedii
GAGCGTTAGGGATTATCCCATACGTCGCAGGGCGGCAATCCGAAGGAAGTCGACGGCGTGCCTCGAGTTTGGCAAACTCAAAGCGGAGGTGTCGCTCTACACGCACGTCCACTTCCTTGTGGCTCAAATGTAGGTTATTCAGTGAGAAAGTTTCCGTTGCCGTTGCACGTATCGCTCAAAGAGCGCTTCGTCATCTATAGCGCTTTCGCCAGGGGCAAGCACTACAGGTATTGTCCGCATTTCGGGTACACGAGATCCACCTCGTTGAGCACGTAGACGAGTGCGATAAACGTCCAACGGCATTGCGGATAACGTAAAACGGAATTTCTTGTGGGACCAAGAAATGGGCTCGAAGAGCTCTCTGTTCGACAAGCTCAGCTTCCGTAATGGCCGGGGGCCCGACGATGTGGGCGCGTAACGATCGATTTACCGCGTCATTCGCTTCCACAGCGGTATCCGCTGGGCGGAAGCCAAATTCCACACGAGGGTCAATGACTGACCGTGGATGGGCGCGCATCAGAGCCGCCTTATCGGCAGCTTCCAGTTGCCGCTTCTTTGCATCGTCGAGGTCATTGGTGATGACACCACGACCGTCAGGTGATGAGAGGTCAGGAAACGGACATGAGGTCTGCAACGCACGAGCAGGGATCGTCTCACGCCGCTAGCGCGGCTCGCCTTCCTCGTCATCCCACCCGGGAAAAGGAATGTCAGACTCGTAGTTGACCACCTCCACATTCTCAACGAGGTCACTCGTCACTGATAGCGTGCGCGGAGCGCGACGCTCGGGCTCATCGAGCCTATCATTTACATCCCTCGATGCCGCCCACGCACTGTCCGACATTGCACCTTGTGCGGGAGACGAAGTTGGGCTCTTCCCGTGTTCGTTGTCAGAACCAGCGAGACTTGGTGACTTCAAGGTCGTTGATACAGGGCTTATTGAGCACGGAAGTCGTTTTATTCCAACGAATTAAGTTGCAGTGTCTAGCGGACACG
>NW_020189601.1:23479-23710 GCF_900000015.1 Plasmopara halstedii
CCAGTCGGGTAGACAAGAAGTCATCGACTTCTTTGCGGATGGTAACAGGGCTGAGATCAGCTAGCCGTTTGGCTATTCCTCCCCCACCAAGCCCTGAGCCATGAGATGGCGGCATCAGTGGGACGCGAGGGTAAACCCGCCCGTTCACGTAGAACGGCGTGTAGCTGGTAGAGGAATGCACTGCATTGTTCAGCGCAAACTCTACGAGTGGCAACATGGCGCTCCAGCGCC
>NW_020189601.1:23720-23915 GCF_900000015.1 Plasmopara halstedii
GACACCATCGACGGAGTCGGTATAGCAACGCTGTTCGTGGATCGTCTTCCCGTCAACACGGACTCTCAGAGGCGATTTTCTTTGATAGAGACCCCCGTTTCATGGGAAATGTCTGATCGACTATCTTCAAGGTGCTAAGCACCAAGTTGGATATGTCGACAGCGGATCATCCGCAGACCGATGGTCAAACCGAAA
>NW_020189601.1:23925-26945 GCF_900000015.1 Plasmopara halstedii
TTGGGCTCACGCCCGCCATGTTCTTCAATAACTTTCGCCACATCGGAATGGTGTTGCGCCGTTCCGCCATACCTGTCAGAGGTGGCAGGGTGCCACAAAACGATGACAAAATGAAATGTTGAAATTTCTGTGGTGTCAATCGTCCATACTATTCGTCCTTGATTTTTGTCAGGTCATCTGAAGTCATTATAGCGGGGTAGCGGATATTGTAAGTTATTTTTGAGGGCTAATCGGGAAAATCCGTAATGTCAAATATGGTAAAACATTATTCTACTTTGAAGAAGCGTAAGTATCACAATTTGACTTCCTGAAACAAGATTCAGAGATGGATTACAGTATTGCCTCAAATGCTAAGTGAGCTAGTGGTAGGACAACCACGACGCAGAAGTTCGGCGACTAGCTCAGAGCGCGCCACAGTAACTTCTTCCTTTGACTCTATATCTTTGACTTTGACAATGCCTTTAGCTAGTTCATCACCACCAATAATTACCATGAATGGAGTACCGCGCTCAAGAGCGTAGTGAAGTTGCTTTATGAACTTGGGATTTTCTGTCTGCATCACCTCAGCGGAAATATTTGCAAGCCATAGTTGCTTACACAACTCCAGTCGCGGCATCATCAAGTCGCTACTCGTTGAGGCAACTAATACCTGCGATGGAGCAGTGGACTTTGCAGATTGCTTTTCAGCGTGGGCTTGAAGAATCCCGAAGATGCGCTCAATTCCAAGACTTATACCCACACATGGAATATGTTGGTCCGTAGCCGAAAACATTCCCACTAAGTTATCGTAGCGGCCTCCAGCAGCAATAGAGCCAACGTGGTGCTCCGGGCTCGTTAGCACAAATTCGTAAATTAGACCCGTATAATAGTCCAGACCCCGAGCAAGACTCAAATCCAAGGAAACAAACTCCAGTACACTCATGGCTTCGAGGTGATCAAAGAGCAATGCCAAGTCATTCATTGCACGGCTAGCATTGACATTGTCACCAAACATTTTATTTTGGGAAAGCTGCGCGTGCAACTCGCGTGGCGAGCCCACTTTGCATACAAACGGCTCGATGCGATCGGCAACATCTTCAGGAATGTCCTTTTCTTCCACCATTTCACGGCGCACAACACTCCATGGTTCCTTGTCCAGCTTGTCGATAGCACTGCATGTCGTGAAAAACTTGTTTGAGGGTACACCGCAGATTGAGAGGATGGCATCCAGTAACAAACGGTGACTCAGTTTGACCTTAACAGGGCCAAGCTCTGGAAATTGCTGCAGTACTTCAATCCCGATAGACAGCACTTCAGCGTCAGGAAGCATAGATGCATAGGTACCAGCAATATCAAAGTCACATTGATAAAATTCACGAAAACGACCGCGGGCCATCTGTGGATTGTCACGACGATATACGCGAGCAATGTGATAGCGTTTAATGTTGCCAGGATTATGCATGGCCATAAATCGAGCAAATGGAACAGTCAGATCGTATCGCAACGCCAGCAACTCACCACCTTGGTCAGCCAGGTCATAAATAAGCTTACTATCCTCGCCGTATTTGCCTGTAAGCGTTTCTTTTAACTCGAAAACGGGCGTTTCAATCTCAACACCAGCGTGACGCTTAAAGACCATCCGAATCTTATTGAAAATCTTTTCACGCAAAGCCATTTGGTGTGGCAAGAAGTCTTGTGATCCTTTGGCGATCTTAGGTTTTCGACGAGCTCCCCCACTCCCCAAACGCATAAAGAGATCGTCCAAGAACTGAGCCAAACTTGAGGTGCGCAAGTCAAAGGCCGACCCCTTTACACCAGTCTGCCAGTTGTCTAGACCCATAAGGTACTGACGCACTGCCTGACTTCCAAGACCAAGCTTGAGCTCATCCCTTCCAGATTTTTTTGCATTCATCTTTTCTTGCTGCTTTTCTAGTTTCTTGCGACGTTTTTCAAGAATCTTGATACGTTGCGCCTCTGGCATAGCGGCAAGCTTTTCATCCTCTAAAGCAGCTGCAGCTGCAGCCTTAGCTGCTGCCTCCTGAACCTTTGCGCTCTTTTCTGCCTCACGCACTTTAATTTGCGCTTCTTCCTCCTCAAAAAAACTCAGTGATGGCACGAGCTCGCGCGAGAGAGCATCCAAAGTGGCATGAATGAGATCAATAGCATTTTCTGTCAAAAAGGCGTCCGGAATCTTGCGGCCCATGACAGACGAGCGGTCAACGCTTCCCTGTAGCAGCACGTGAAGCGCCTCTTTCGTGGCTGATAGCACCGTCTTTAATGCTTGCGGATGAATGCCTGCATTAGCACGTTTGGTTGCAGTACAGTAGCCCAAAGCACTATTCATTTCGGTCTCCACGACCTTATAGGCGCCTAATACGGCGTCACGGGCAGGGCCGTGGTACTGCGGGATACAACGCACGGCAGTAGCAGCGGTCACATCCTCCTTACTGCTATTAACGTACTTGGATCCATCCAGCATCAGTCGAAGGTTTTGCGCCGAGGTCACAATGCCACGATGTGGACGGATCAAATCCACAAAGTCAGCATCAAATGCGGCTAAATCGACACGCAGCGTCTCACACGTGATGGCAGCAACAGCATCAGCCAGAGGAAGCAATGCACGGGCTCCACCGACTACTAAAGACGCCTCAGCTAGCAGCTCAAGCGGGATATTAGTAATGTTCGACTGCTCTACCGGCAAAATACTCATGGGTAGATTCACGGAGGCAATTTGGTCAGGTGTCTTGTCACGATCATTTAATAGCGTTGCCACATATTGGGCATTTTGGATTGATCCAATTCGTAGCAGGCGGTGAAGCAAAAGCACAAGCACAGCACGACGCACGGCTGGCGAATCGGAGATGGGGCTGGGGGCGGAGACAAGTTGCAGCGTGAAAGGGGTCGCCGCGAGCGGTGTCTCAAGGTTTACGTCAAGAGTAACAGATGCGCCTAATGCAGCTATAGTACAAACGTCTGCCACCGAGAGGCGGCCAGCACCGATCACCACACGCTCTGAAGTCATCACTTGTGGGCAATTGGCA
>NW_020189601.1:26955-30985 GCF_900000015.1 Plasmopara halstedii
ACTTTTGAAAATTTTCATTTGATAGCTGAGCAAACAAGTACTCTTTGCCCGAAAGGCTCTCATTTCAACACCTAGAGGGTGTCCGGTGAGACTGACCTTGGTACATCAGTTAACGAGGAATCTAAGAGTCATTGCTTCCTGTGCAGTAGTTCTTGTCGCAGATCCAGCAACCCGAGCTGAGCAAAACTGTAGGTGGAACCCGACATGTTTACGTATCTGTGTAAAAGGAGACTATTCACGTCAGGCCCTCAAACACAACGCACATGCTTGTGCTACGAAGAAGCAATTTTCGACGTGGAGGGAGAAGGACAGCCCCGACTGGAGAAAGGGAGAAACGGCTTGGGACCTTGAATGCGAATTTACAACTGAATTAAAATGAGTTAATGACTCCTGCTACATGCAGAACACCTCAAGGGGCTCCTAGGTGTTTTACTAATTAAACTTTGGACTCTTAAATTATACAATTAAGGGTATACTGAGACTGAACATTAGCTTGAGCTAATCCAAAATCGTGGGTGAACGGCGCTTCAACTTCGAGAAGCTTGAACTTCAACTTTCGAAGAAAGTATCCAGTAGCAGTTTGTATCCACTTTAACAGACAAAGACACGTCTGTCTCGTCAATATTGCAGACCCCAAGTGAGATCCAGCATTCTGTATCTCACAGAATGTTTGTGACTTCATATAAGATGTCACGTTTGCATTTAGGATATAATATACCTTAATCTTCTTTATCCAAATCCCCTCAATGCATACAGAAGTTGCATAGCTGTACCTTTAAATAATGTATAAGTGTATCCCATTAAAATCTGTCTCTGGAAAAACAAGTCACTTTTAATTACTTGTCTTTAGATCCCGAGGATGTAGCGAAATTGTTCGCCCTAGGCCCGGAAGCGGTTATCTCTCGCCTGTATTGAATAGCTATAAAAATACGCTAGCAAGACCTTCCTATAGCATTCCAACTAAACGTCTGTAGAAGTACTTCTTACGGAGAAATTTTATGGATGGTTGCAAACAGTCATTTTTACAGCGTTTTCCCGACGGAATAACAGTGAGTCGCTCGAATGTTATTTAGTCAAGATAGCCGCATTGCGAGAGTGGGCAATAACGCGTAGTACCTTGGAAGATGAGGCATTTTCATAATGAGGGCCAATCAAGCGATTGTTTTATTGGGTTTTATACTCTTTGCCACTTACGGTCAAAACGCTTGTCTACCATCACGCATAGAGAAAATTAGCAAGCTATATCAACATTTAAAATCACGAAATGCCGGATTGTGACAGACCCTCTACCGATTGCGGTAACGGCTGCCGTCTTTATGGAATGATCTTCGTAAATGCGTGGTTCGTTCCGACATTGTACACGTACACTTACCGCTTTCGAGGAAGCGGTGAAGATCAAAATGACTGCACGCTTCGGTAGAGGGCAAAGATTTGTCCAAACGCTAAAGGTCTAACCTTTGCAGGCAGAAATGCCTGTAAGGTGCGTTGAATATTTACGTTTGTGGGCTTAGATTCCCAAAGTTTGATTTTCGTGGGACGAGGAAGAGACTGCGTGTCGCCGTCCAAAAGGGCAAACCCTTGTAGATACAGGTGACTATCAGTCACAAGTAAAGGGACGATGACGTGACGGTATTAAAGATGGCCTATCGTGGTCGCGGTGAGACGGCAGAAACATGGTCACAGTGCGATACATTGCAGCTCTACAGGGTTATAGCGTACATGTCATTCACTGGTAATTTTTGTGAGACATGTAAAGTGGATCATAGTCCCCGGATCTATCCCAAGAAATCCTCGAGCTTGACAGGTCATCCTGATGTTATGTGCGAAGAATTACGAGACAGTGAGGATATCAAGCGTACTGGATGGAAAGGCGTGCTCTTTGTGAGTCCATTTCGCATACACTAACACAGTTCTCAGGGTGAGGAATGGGACGATCAACAAGAATCCTGCAAGCTTCTTCTGTACTTTATCGAAAACATACGATGACGTGGTGACAAGAGACCCAACACGCGTGATACCTGTGGATCAGGGAGCGTATCAGAAACTCGACCTAGTTCCAGGAAATTGATATTGTCCCCCGTTGTTTAGAATCTCAACGTAAGTCTCATGGCACGGAGATGTGCTTGGCAACCTTGAGTATCTTCGGGGCGCGGCAATTTCTTCCTACCAGACCGACAAACATACTAGACCTATCGCTAGGATCTGGTGAAATGAATTAAACACCTACATTTGGACACTACATGGGACTTTATTGAGCCTTTGAAAAGGTGCGGCTCTCGCGAACAATGCTATACAAGCGATTCGGTGGGGATGGCGAGTGATGAGAACGTCGCGGTGACTCTCCGTGTCTAGACCAGATAAGTCCGCCCTCATTCAAAGGCACAACGATCTAACATTCTACCAAAGTGCACATAAGTGCTTACCTACTTAAGCAACTTGAGCTAACAGAATATATTGCTCATTTACCCGTCCGTCTTTTCTCTGCAGATATAAGGTTGTATAGAGCACTGTATTTGATTATTTCATCATTCGAGCACCTGGGACGTATGTTGCTTCAAATAGTTTCACACGTGGAATTTCTCATCCACTGAGGTACTGTATGTAAGTCTTCGTTCTCTCGCGCAATATTCTAGTTTTGATAAAGCTGACGTGATGTGCTTCTGCTTCTTTTGAACAATTGGACAAATCCACGGCTCTCCAACTTTCCTCATCAAAAAGACGACGATGTTTCCGTCCCATTCCTCAAAGACCTGGCGCTCGACATCAGCAATTTTGCGGTCAATGCCATGAGAAAGCGCTCGTGGGTTACTTTCAGGTCAGCAGTTGCCACATCTAGTCTTTTGGCTGCCTGTTCCCTGATCCCGTCTTGACCAATGAAAGAAATATGCTTACTGAGCCGATCTGCATGTAGCGTCATTGACACTCCAATTCGTGCGAATCACGGAGTGAGTTTGGCGAGAGCAAGTATATCTTCCAAATAGTGTCGACTTCCTGAGCCAAAAATGCTTATCAGAAGTGCAATACTGTGCATGTTCACATTGTGTGTGGTGCAGCTGCTAATCCAGCGCAACACTAATTCTTATAATGCACGCGCGGTAGAACAGCACGATTGGCTGTTCTTGTTCAAAGCTTTTGAGCCGGTTGATGAGAAGTATAAAATGCCCATAAGAGACAATGGCAGCCATATCATACCCCGGGCATGTTGGCTGGTTACAATGTCAAACGCACGAGCGAATTTCACTAGTACTGCTTTTGTGGCATCGCGCGTACACGCGAAATCATTTTGCCTATAAATGTTTTACAGTCGTGCAGTGAATCACATCGAACACTTGAGAACAATCCTCGTGTGTATGCATTTCAATGGGCTACATTTTGTAAGCATACACATGCGTATTCATGGCGTCAATAAAATGTCCCTTTTGTGGGATGCTTCATCATGAAGAACAGTATGCAAGGTCCCAAAAGTCATTGCTATTTGGTCGGTGCCTTTTACTGGTCTGATTAATAAAAGCGTCTTGGCGAATTACTTGCCCCAAAAATTTCCAAATTATGCTGAAATGCACGTCCGTTCGCCAAACATTTTAGAATAATGTCAATGGGTGCTGGGGTCGACAAAATTGGCGGATTTCAAGACTGTTAAAAGAAATCTCGTGTATTTTCAATTCGGACCCTTTCGAATTTAATTTTTTCTAACTCCTGTCGTGGATCCTATAATATGGGCTGTGCAGCGGGGCTACCGTCGCTAAAAAATTTAGAGGAAGCTAGGCTAAGGTCACCGACCTTACGTTCCATACTATAACCAGTACGAGTCTAGCGGATCGCAATCCGCTACCTCCGAGAGTTTCCAAAACCTTAACCCAAGGTTAGTATACTCTTACATTCACAACCAAAACTGTGTTTATTTGTTTCTTTGCGGCACAGTCGCCTATATCTAAAACCTTGGATTTTTTAATTAAATAATTAGACCTAATAAATATGCATAACTACTGGCAGTCCCGCCACGTAGTGGCTTCTTGTTACGGTGTAGCCA
>NW_020189601.1:30995-56113 GCF_900000015.1 Plasmopara halstedii
TCTTAAGTACGCTTACTCAAGCGCTAAGCTACGGCAGCCCCGCTCTACCATGCTTTCCATTGAAACAAGCTATTTGAAATTTACATATCGGCACCAAATACAAACCTGTTAATATTGGCGGAGATTTTATATAAGCGCATACAGTCAAGCTCTACACGTAAAGCCCAATGGGGTTTCCGCATCCGACTTCCCGTGCTCTGCGTGACTATAAACAATTCTGTCATCAAAATGGGCTTGTGCATTACCATTATGTGGCCTGAATAGCTGCGTCTACAGACGATTTGGCGTCTTTATTGTGTGAAACACTTCTTGTTGATAACATTGCATCCAAAGTTTTTACCACAGTAAAATGGTGCCATTGTCTTGCATCAGCAATATATGATACTGATCAACGTGGTCTAGGGCACTGACTAGAATGCAGATACCAATGCCGTTCTACAGCATATATTTTCTCTAGGAATTGGCGTTGCGCCAAAATTATAGCCGCGTAAAGAATATTTTTCCACAAGACGTTAAACCTTCTGATACACAAGCTTGTCCCGAGTGCGCTAAGGATCGCTTAAAGCAGCCATATCAAGTGCGCAAGTGCGCTTTCGAATACTTATATATCATGAGCCTAACCCCGTCTTCCACGACTTCAAAACAAACTACGCAAATGGCAAGGGACGAAGCCGACCAAGTACTACCCGCATCAAGTTCGACAAATTGACCTTTCACACCTACATTGAGATGCAAAGAAAGCGCGCTCTGTGCTGTTTAACAAAATGACTTATCACGCCTTCATTGAGATGCAGCTGATGGGAAAGAAAGCGCAGTTATTCAGTACTTCGACTTAGCAATTTGCTAGCTTGTGTGAGAGATCTTGCAGGTGCTGGTGGTTAGACTCTGAGGATAAATACCATGAAGACAAAAGCATACAGATCGAGCTTTTACTTCGTCGACGCCATTTTAAGACCAAGACAGATGAAGGCGATGATGCGCTGAAGTACATAACAAAATGAAGACGAGGCTGAACAGCCTGACGCATTTGGGATGCCTGTCAGTGAAAGGATTTGGTAATCGCTTTTAATGTAAGCCTCAAGGGGTTGCATCACAGTCTAATAACGGCGTAAAGTCGGAAGTTGTGGAAAGAGTGACTCCTATAGGAAATCGATGCGCAAAAGTAATGACGGTGCTTTTGAAAGCAGCCCTCAAGGAACGAAAAGTTTTCAATATGACCAGCGCCGATTACTACAGAAAAAATATTAGCGTAACACTTGGTTTCAGACGTGGTCTGCAAGAATGTGCGGTGGTAGAGGTGAATGTCGCGCAGAATGAACAACTCTAGCAACTGTCTCTTCCTTTTGATGATTAGATTTAATAGTCTGTGGCTAGCCGAGATAGAAGTGACAAAACACATACTCAGCACAAGTTAAAAGTGAAGAGCTACAAGGCATTTACGCTCGTGAACATGCATCTGACACCTGACAGCACTGTACAAGAACTGACGACATCACGACGTCAATAACAAACTCGCGCGAAAATAATACATTTTCACCGAAGATCTCGCTAAACTTTTTTTGAGTGATTGATTCACAAAAGATTTCGGACCTATCATGCTTGAGAACAACGACTTCTTCTCGCAAGCAATAGGGCTTGTTTGAAAGCTTGGTGTACGTCAGCCCTATTCAGTTCTGCATGGCGAGAGAAATGAGGGGAAGAGGGCAAATTCGAAATGTTGTACTTGACCCACCAATTCGCATCTTCTGTATCTTACTGTGAAATCAAACATTAGTTTCCGGACTTCAATTTGGATGAGCCTTGAAACAAACGACACCAGAAATGACATTGCTTGAGCAGACAATAGAACTTCCGCGATTGAAGCGTCGCAAAAGCCTGAAGGAATTGTCCATTACAGTGTGTTTGCAAGAAATGCCACCTAAGTTCACGTCAGAAATGGGTATTTCTTAAAAAAAAACAATTGACAGGAAGGTGCAAATCAAATATAGTCATCCTGCGGAGCGAACGCAACCGTCTGAATGAAAGCCAGGCCGACCAAGCTTAGCGAAACAAGGTGCGTCTTGTGTCCAGTGACTAAACTCAAGGTAAGAATGTGAGTTCGATCACTGTATCGACATCAATCATGACAGAAAATACTTGAACTTCATTGCGCTCTGCATCGACAATTGCGTCCCCGCAAGAAGTATTACAATTATGTTTTACGAAATTAAAAGTGCTATGCAATCAATTTGATAGTGATGGACACGGACCATGTTTAGTATTTCTTAAGCATGTGGATCAAGCAACTTGTTGGGGCTTAATATGTATTTGTGACAGATGAAATTTGCTGAGGATATGTGTGGGAAGTTTTAGGCTAACAACAACAATCGATTTCAAGACGCTCAAATTTCAGGTCTCAACGTTGCCAAGGCAATGCCTCAAGTCTGTTGCAAGAACCATGAGAGCATGATAACCTGTCTAGTCATACGATAGTCAGACACAGCCCGATCTCATAGCAGTAGATGGGGCGCTTCGTCAATTTGCGGTGGACCCTTGTCGACATATAGTAGATACTTAAGAGAGTGTTTCGATACATTTACGCTCGCATAGCACCACATCGAGTCTCAAGAAAATAGCTTTAGACATCTTCTGGGCTTTATGATTAAGAAGAGAGCTAACGGCACTGATTCAAAAAGGACCTCAAGAGGCAATACATCTATGATGAGCACGGGTGTATGAGCTGGCGAGCAAGAGACAACGAAATTTTGCGCTTTCATTTACGAGGCTAAGTACATGGACCTTTGAAAAGATACACGGACGATATAACTGAGGCTTGTTGGCCAAATGGCAAGCTTATTCGATGAAGCGGTCAAGGAATTTGAGAACAATCAAAGATCAATTGTAAAGAATCAAAAGTTTCTCAAGTGCACCATGTGCATCGATTTTTTCTATCATTTTTTGAGCGGGTCGATTGAAGACGAACACGTGGTGTCCGAATGAACCTCAACAGTAGACATGCCGACCGATCTTTGGTTCAAACAACACCATTTACCTCAATTCTATACAAGCTCGAATTTTACAAGTCAGAAGCTGCCGAGCTGAGCCAGAGTGTTAAAGAGTGGATGCCTCGACCAGCGATGACGTACGGATACGATACTAGAATGGTTCCCTATCACCGGTTTGACCGCATCACTTTCAAGCTGGTGATGCTTAGAATGATAACACCTGGATGGGGATGATTAAAAAGACTGAGCAATTTTTAGTTGGCTTGTGTACGTTAGTATGTAAGAATATGAAGTCAGGCTAGACGACGGAACTGGACTTCGCTACTCGTCTGCAATTTAAGGACCGATTAACAAACTTTGCGCTGAAGATTAAGCGTACAATCAATGTTTTATTTGTTTCCATGTTTTGTCCTCGCACGAGTAATCTATGCGACACGCACACTGTTAGTCTCACCCAATGCATTATATAGTTTGTTCAATAAGGATTGCAAACTGAAACTGAAATATCAGCTTTAGCCGACTTGTATTGTAGAAAACGAAAATCATAATCTGAACATGTGTGAGTTCTAGTTACTTAAAAAAATTTCTTAGTTTGGTAAAGGTGGTGATCCAATCAACTTCACGCTAGTCAATGCGGCCTATGAGTATCTAAGCTTTCTTGAAGCAAAGATGGCAACAATTTGTCATTTCGGTAGCTCTTTTCGGCATTTTGGCGTACAATACTTAATCCGACATTATTCTTGTGAAATTGGAATATAACATTGTCTACTGATCTAATATCGGGGCAACAACACATACTTGACAAGATCATGACATTAGCTGGTAGCAAGATAAGACCAAGAAGCAGCGACTACTCGCTTTGGGAGCTATGAAAGTGTTTTGTCGAGGTACGTCTCAATCAGCAGCGGGAGACTACCGGGTCATCTAATGCTCAACAGTATAAGATTACTCTGGTTAGCGTGAAGCCCTTAAAAATAAGATATTGTCTTTTCTGGATAGAGGAGGAAGAGATGGCAGTGAACTCAAACCTACTCTAATTGAATTATTATGCGTCACACTAGCGGTCTCCAAGCTAGGTAACTCTGGTACAGATGTCAGTTAGCCCCATTCAAGGTGTTAATCATATTTAGGGAAGGTTTCGTACAGATACGACTTGATCAGCGATTTCCGCGGAGACATAACCTCTTTGGAGGATGTGGTTGGTGTCACAGCGAAACACAGTCTTTTATGACAGGGTCGGCTAGGACGCGAACAGTGAAGGCTATGGCAACCTGCCTCAACTTTTATACGCAAGAAAATGTAATATATAGCTGCAAAGCAGCTTTGTGATACCTGCAAGCGTCACATAAAAGTAAGAAACATCTATGCCCTGTGTTCCTTGTCTTTTTTGATTAGGCGGCGTAAAGAATGCCATACAGGAAACGTATCACTGATCCTTCGCCGAGTAATGTCAAATTGCCTTGAAGCTTTGAAATTCCTGAATTTCACTGAATCTCATAAGTGTTGAGGCAAATGGGATCTAGCCCTATGAAAGCGATATTTGTTAAAATAGGTAGTGCTTAGTGGTCGCTTATATCGACGTTCAATGGTTGTAAACCATGGAATCTTTGGTAGCCTTAAACACGCACGTGCAGCTACGTGGATGGCACAACAGCTAACGTTAGCCGATAGTACGCGCTAACTGTAAAATTTTCGAGTACATATACCAGTCAGGGGCCCTTCACCTGAGTATTAAAGGCTCTGTGGAAGCCCACTGTATAAGTGTGAGAGCAATGTTCAGGAACCACGCGCCTCGCTCGCTTTGGAGCTTTGGTGGATTATGAACATCAGATCAGTAGCGTTTGTTGCGCGAGCACAAAACTGCAGCAGCTAATAATGCAGAACATGTGGTTGTTCGGGAGAGTTGACAACGAGGTTGCGAAAACGCCTCGAGCACAGCATGAAAAGTAGAAGCGCTGTGAGCTGCGGCAATCGGTCGAGACATGAATGAGTGAGCGTGCATCACTGCCTCTTAAACCGGGCTGACAAATTATGGGGTTCGAACTTTTTCAATACTAAGCTGTCGGAGTGATGAGTCGAGCGGACGGAGGAAGTGCCTGACAGACGTATAAATTTGTGATCTCGGGTTCGTCGGACATTACTTTAGATCGTCAATTGAAGAGGGACAATGTGTTTACAGTTAATAGGGTTAGACCCTGTGAAGACGAAGCAAAGATGCTTAATGCCGCTTATTTTGGCGCGAATTCTGTGAAGTCAGGGGGCTGTAAAATGTGCTTAGAAGGGTCAGACTCAGATATCAATTTGGATGGTCCGGCATAAGAACCACGTGACACTACAACTTAGTAATACGCAGTGGCGTGCCCTGCGTTTAAAAAATTACAGCGCTGGTACGTGTCAAGCCGTCATTATATATATATAAATGGAGCGACTGATGTAATACCAGGGGTGATTGCGTTCTCCGAAATACCCACCTAAATTTCTAGCAAGGCTTGAGGGAGAATCTTAATCAGTTGTATACGAGGAGCTACAGACGAAGATATTCTTGAGTAATTTCTGCTAGTACCGGAAGCGAGCTATGCTCATAAGTTACCATATACGAGTCTGACTAATAACATTCGGAATGCACATAACATTTGGAGCCAATCAGCAATCCTTGAAAAGCTTTCTAATACGTTAAATGCTCTGGAAACGTAAAACCGTGATGCGATGATAATAAACCTGACACAAAACTTGCCTTTGATTGTCTGGGTGTCATAAAAGTGACATGGCTTTTAAAACAGATATTGCATAATGCCGCAATGGTCCCAACCTAGGGAACAATGCGACGCCATAGACATTGTTCGTACAGGGCACAAAGCGGCAGTGAGATAAAGGAATCTCCCCACCTGATGCCGACTTTAACACCATGAAGGCAATGGCAAGTGGCGAATTGTGCAAGCGCAGACAAAGCTAGATACATGAACTACTGCGAAATAAGCAAATGTATTTCTTTGGATGCGCTGCTGATAACTGTACAGGATTCTCCTGTACAATACATCGTTCGATATAACCAGTTGCTCATGAGGGCTCGTAAGATTCATCTTACTGATACCGGGCTGCTTTGTGGTTATGCCTCTAGGGCTAATTAACGCACCAGCTACGTTCAACAGTCAATTGGCACAGCTAACCACGCCAATTTGTGCATATGCTATTTCGAAAAAAAATGATCCATAGCCGTGCCAATTTTGACCCCCGGACTGACAAGAATATGTAAGGAAATCTCAAAAAGCTGGGTGGCACTGATCGAAAGTGCGTAATAGAGTACATTTGACCTGTGTTAGCCTGCAAGCATTTGAACAAGCAAGCGTGTCTTAGTCTGTAAAAAAATCTGTGTGGTCTAAATTTAACGAGGCTGCATGCAGTCTACAAAGGTCATGACAAGCCATTTAGGCGCAAAGCTCTTTGGGGAAGTCAAAATCACCATTAGAACGGAATCGGGGATAATACCTGGCGTGGCTTAAGTGTAGTGCAGACCATGCCGGCATAGCTCGAACCCTTACTGGTCTTCTTGAAAAAGTCATTTAGTACTGGAGTGCAGCAACAAACGGGGTGGTCTTAATACGCCTTGTGTCCGGCCTAATTATAGCTCCTTCGAAAAAAGCGGATAAGCCACCCTTTTCTTACTAAGCATCAAAACGGGGTCAGTTTATTTCAAAATTTTACGTATTCTTCGTCGACGATATATCACAAGAGTGATGGCACTGGTGTTACCTTCAAACTAATGAATTGTTATAACTTTTCTTGCGAGGAACCATACCGATTAAATTCCATAATAAAATAATAAATAACAAAGATTATCGCTGCTTGAAAAGAAATACTATGTAAATTGTCAATGACCCACACCAAGAGAGCAGAAGGCATCATAGACCGCTCGTCGGTTGTCCACACTGTCACGTCGATCAATGATAAAGACGGCTACTATTCTGATACGACCATTATCAGCGGTGCGATCTGATCGTCCTTCAACTCGGTGCGTACTCCCCTTAAGGTAATTTCCTAAGCTCACTGAGAAACTTCAGGCAGTGCGGAGACGCTCATACCCCTTACTTAAACTATCACATATCTTTATTCATATTTGCTCGCCACTCAACCGCGCTGTGATGCTTCGCACAATAACCGGCTGTATCGTCAAACAGCGGCCATCATCCCTATTCCAGGCCCTTCTACTCGCAACACACGTGGCTCCTTAAGAGAATTTTTTAGATAACAGAACCAAGCCACTTCAACATTGTAACTTCTTCATGATAAAGGCATTAGTTTGCTTTTTTGATTTGGCTATTTTGATTCTTGGTAATCAGCTCATAGCTGCAACTACCTGACTCAACAGCATTTGAGCGTGACTTGGTCGCAAATTCTCGTCCCACCCGATGACGGCTCCTGCCTTCCAAGCTTTGCTCATTCCTCTTGGCGTTCTTGCTGCCAGCCCTACGATTCTTCTTTCTACGCCAAGGCTATCGCAGCTTTGTGATCGCATCAAATGCGTTATCAAGTTCTAGTAGAGGCAGGTGTATGATTTACTAAAGCTCCGCTAGGACAGAGCTGTGCGATGCCTGACGTTTTCAACTTCGATCCATGCTTCAAAGTATTGTCGCCAGGTCGAACATCAGATGTGATCGTGTCGTGAATACCAATGCATGTTCAAACAGTGTAGAGTGCCATTGAAGCTATTAGACTATTTATGAGGTTGAAAGAAATTCCAGGTGTCCCCGTCGCAAAATGCACTGAAACCTCTACGCCAAATTTAATTTTTCGATACTTTAGCGTACTTTCTACTGTTTTTGGCAGCTGTTTGGGTTTTCAAAGATTTACAAAGGCTAGACGGTGACGCTTACAGTAAGCAATTCGGGATGTACCCTCATCTTGAAAAACGTGCTTCTTTGGCTGGTCTCCATTGCTCTCAATCTTAACGAGGTAAGCTAGTTTACAATTCCTGACAAGTAGATGCACTGCGCGTGCATAGACTCAAAGTATTTTGCGATGAGATTGGCTCTGCGTGGAAGAACGTCCCCTGGTAGCGCAAAATCAAGATTGATGGAAAGACTACAGGTGTTGTTTTTACGTATGTAACACCTGCGGGTACCGCGATGCTGCTATGCAATTCTCGAGCGCAAGCTGGCTAAGGCCCATCGCCTTTGGCGTGCTCTAAAATATCTAATTTTTTGCGTTTGAATGGACGTTATGGATAGAAAGTGGTGTAACTTGTTCCCGCTCTGATAGCCAACAGTTTTAGTTTTGTCCTGCTTAGCCAGATGTTCTAGTCGCCTATAGAAGGATATAAGAATTGGGAATTTCTCAAAGATCGGGGTACGGGTTACCGACTGATCATATTATACAATAGATAATGGTGTCCAAAGTCATGGATGGTCTTTGGGAAGGTACGGCTTGCCAAACATCTCTCGCGTACATCGAAAGTCGCCCAACGAAGCGATAGGTGTCGTATTAAGTGAGAAACTCAATTTTTTGTCCGAATGGCTAATTGATGTAAGCTTTATAGGCTACCTGAGCAACCTACGGGCGATGAATCTCGGTCAGCCTGCGCACTAAGTAATAATGTCTTCGTTGCAGAGTAGCGTCGTGGTTCCCAAGGCTGTTACACCTGTAAGTGTACCAAAATTTAAGACTTGCTAATCTTTTGATCTTGATCAAGAGGTAAAAAGGGTTCAACCTCTCAGGTAGCGCCGGCCTTTTGAAGGGATTCCAAGTCTCAGATCGCGCAGGGCAGCTGCTTAAAAAAACATTAACCTCGAGAGGGGCGAGGTCAATCAATGAAAAATCGACTATTTTGATAGAGTTAAACGTTTCACCCCGAATTTGCTGGTTGCTCACACTTAGGTCACGAATATTTTATAGCTGTAAGAAGTTGTGAAGCTCTGACAGACGCATGGGGAATTGTTCGGTTTTGTGCGACACTCGACCTCTGAAAACAGCAGACAATACGCGGGAATATTTACAATGCCGTGGTTGGATACTGAATATGTGTATTTTGTGAAGGACACTAAACAAGCTGCTGAAAGATCTTTTAAATTCGCTGAAAAGTTTGAGACTTCTGGAAGAATGTCATACTCATGTTTTGTGCAGAGTACAAAACGATATAGTGAGAGAAAGTGATCTTTACCAATCGGCGACGATTTTCTCGCCAGATCATCTAAATTTTAATCAGCAAAGTGTGCATACTAGAAAAAGATAAATACAGCCAATTTTTTTGTGCAATCGCCTTTTCCCAGAAAGGATGTGCTGCCGAACAGCTTGCTTTGCTGCACTATGTAGAGTGCATTCTTTCTTGTCACTGAAAGCTATTACTGCCAACTGAGTCAGTAGTCTCCCGCTGATTGTAATTGAACCTGTCTGGCGCAAAAAGTCGTGATAACATCGAGTCTTCTGGCAGGATATAAACTGAAGCTGTCTGGGCTCGTCGCTTAGACAGTTTCGTGCATCAGCGACGTTTGATTGTCTTTGTATTTTGAAAATGATTTATCCATAGTTGTGAAGTGCCCAGGAAGTCGGATGTAGGAATCCATATTGATCACTTCCAAGCTATGCTTAAGTATATACGCTTAAATATGCTATCAGTCAACATAGACAAATGTGTCCTTGTCGCTGAACTAAAACTTTATTTGTTGGGAGCTTTATCGAGAGAAATGATTTTTTGAAGATACGGTCGGTCACCTCTAAGCCAAATTGCTGCGCACAAATGTGATGAGTTGCAGCCTCAAGTGTCACTATCTCTATTGTTGGATGTTGACATAAGTGAGATCTACTGGCTACCCACTTACACGAAACTCAGTGCAAAATATTACGACACGGAGCGTTCACTCATCAATCTTGCCAAAACGGATGTTTAATGATATTGGGGTGCGGTAAATAATACGGTTTGTATAGCCGTAGAAATAAATTTATCGTGCCAATATTTTGAATCCGACTCAGCCATTTCATGTCGTCTGCGTCAGTACGGCTACATCCATAGGTTGTCTCTTACTTAAAGCAGCTTTTAATTAGTGTATCATCAGGATTGAGCTTTGCCATCATTTATGCAGCAGATTAAAATTTCCCAGCGTTTGACAAGGAGCCACTGGCGTTAAAGTATGCTCTGGTCAAGCTCCGAATTTTCTTGCTTGGATATAAGTCACTTGTGATCACTACAGATCATGAACAATTGCGCACATCGACATCGTTTTTACCTTCTTGCTACCAGAGATTCGCTAGTTGGCTATCCGCTTTTCCGTGTATACCTCCCTGGAAAGTAACAATCGCGCTGGCTCAATGTGGCACCCTGACTATGATGCCGCATGCTTCAACGAGGATGTCTCGTATTGCTGGGCAAAGCAAATGGCGTACGGGACAGACACAACATGTTTGGCTCTTGGGAAGGTTTCATGAATAACGAAATTTTGAGTTTCGATGTCAAATTGACAAGCTCGGTTGCCCGTGTGTTTTACTACTAAGACTGGTTGATCCACAGCACTGTTCCACTGAAATTACTCGCGTGTGTCTTACCTCGCGATGAAAATTTTAAGTACATAAAACCGTTCGAAACATATGATATGGTAAGCGCAGTAAATGGAGACACATGCCTCGTTAGTAATTTGTAGTTGTGGCAAAACATAAATAATCAGGTTAGGGCCTGTGTGTACGCATGCGAACGTGTTAACATGATAATTTACTCACAATTCTCTAGAATGGACTGTATCAATGGTCTTTCCAAGGAAGTAGCAACATTTTGGTCTTGATGAATCATCTAACGAAGATAACCCACCTTGCTGCTTCCAGCGACTTTGTTGCCGATAAAAGCGCAGCCAATTTGTCTCACGACAAAACATCCACCAACATGGCTTGTGGATAGCCATAGATTTGGATCGAGATTCGGGCTTGGTAGCGTGCTCAGTTTAAGATCGGATGCTGACAGATCGTCAAACCAATTTTGTAGAGTAGGATATACTCTGAATCCCTAGAGCGGATAGACCGCGGTGCTGAAGCTTCATGTGTCACTCATTGAATTTGAGCTAAACGATGCAGTACACGCCTCTACAGTCATCACCCTTCTCTATTGAAATGGATTAGTTAGATCAGACGACTCCTTGACACATCCACAACGTGACTTCGGTCTCGGAGGATGAGGCTTTGTCAATACTGACAGACTGATTATTATGAGACTAGCTTCACTTTGTGGCAAAATCGACGGTATCTCTTTGAAATGATTAAGCATTGTGTGCTCAATGCGCGACGTTACGACTACAAGGCCGAATATGCAGAGACAACTACTGGCAGACGGAGAACACATGAATTCGTAGGAATGCTGCAAGAATCGCTTGCTGCTATGCGCGCCAACATTTAAAAAGACTTGTATGGTAGCAAATTCAGCAGATCAATGGGAATGACCAGGGCTATGAATAGCACAAATTGAGGGAAGGCGAGTGCCCGCCTCAGCATCGACATTTTTATTGCAAACTGCACAGTCAAGCACAAAATGACGTACATGTCAAGAGTTCGTTTGATAAAATCTAGCTCATACAGTCGTAAATTGGTGACATAAGTTTCACCACTCAACGCTCGACATTTTTTGCGATGTTTATTATCGTCGAAGTTTCTACTAAAGACAGGTTCTTCGTGGAGGGCACTGATTGCTGAATTGCTGCTGAACCAGCCTTAAGCGATACTCATGAGTAGCCGCGACCTATGGCGTCAGGAAAAAAATCTCGGTGCGAATTTTAAACACAACTTTTGCTTATCAGTCAAGCAGCAGGTGCACACAAGTAAATTTCTAAGGGCTTCGCTGAGGCACGGCGAGCGGTTTCCGACGGATCGAATCTATCGAGCTCAAAATTACGACGTGGTATCGTTGGAGCATCCTCGTTGAAGGTCCAAGCAGTTTTTTGTGGCAGAGATTCAACATGGCTTGCTGAACTAGGTCCAGCTCGTTGATAATAAGTTTGGCTTCGCCACGAATCCTTTGGTGAGGTATCTGAACACTTTCCATTTCTTACAATTACTACAGCGTGCACAAGCATCTGAGCTTTGAAGAAGGTCCGTGAAAGGAGAGCGACATGGCCGTGTACTCATAGGCGCGAGGATGGAGCGACTCGGTGATTCATTTCAACAATGTCTGCCTCGCCTTTACAACGAGCAACGTTTGAAGATGTGGGTCTCAAAGACGGCGTCTTTCTTGATAGCTTATGAGGCATAATCTATGATAGCCGGAGGAGCGTTCAGCGCAATCGACGCTCGTAGAAGCAGCGTACAGCTAAGATAAGCCTGATTTGACTTAATGAGTCGCGTTTACAGACGCATGAAGAATAGGCTCGTAGGTTCTGTCTCGAGAGCCTCTACAGTAACTGCATACCTTCTACTTCAAGCGTAAGATATATTTATGGTTAACTCAAAGTCTACATGTATATGTTTTACTACGTTCGATTATTGACGATATGTTGGTCGGATGTGATGCTCACAGCTCACTTTTGTTCCAAACTCCATCCTCTTAATCAGTATGAGACCCATGAGCTTTGCGCAAAGGTAAATGTAAGCGTACATTAAATATGGTAGTGCCCTGTCACATGACTCATCATGAGAGCCTATGCAATAAAGCTTCACCGTATGTCAATAAGCAAGCACTTGTGTGGGCATGTGTGAAGCTTGTCAGCGGGTCAAACGGCATGCGGTAGCGCCTTTGATCATCTGCTTATTGCGGCAGAATGTTGTCAGCCCATTAGTAAAAATTGAGCCCTGTAATACCGACATTGAGGTCATTGTGGATCACCTGATTAAGATGACTTATCACCGCGACACTTCACCTGTAAGGATACAACCAAATTGTTCTGTGACAAAGATTGTATCTACACCGCTTATCTTGGGCCATTGTACCAAATAGAGGTTTGCGCTGCAGAGATAATTTTCTGTGAACTTGTATCAGGTGGTTGACACTAGATGGTCACTGCAGTACCAAATCAGCTGTAAGACAAAATCACGATGATTACGGTTTGGCGTATAGACGTTGGAATGCTTGCGTGGATCGATTGCAGTACAAGAGCGAAATATTGACAGTAATTGAATTTGTGTTGCACAACACCATGAAAGCCAAGATTTGATACAGATCATGCACCCTAAGTAGCAACGCTTGTGCCCTAAATTACGTCATATTGAAGTTGCTGTAGGCATCAAAACATTACGAGTGATGCCCCATCTTGCCATATTTAACTCCACTTCACTATTTGATTTGCTACCTGTTTCTCCGACGTGATGATGCACCGCGTATCCCGCTTGGCCGCTCGACGCCCCCTTCGCACATTTTCCACATCATCTGTGGTGAGTATCCTCCCACTTCTCTCTCTTTCAAATCTAGCTTAACGAATATCTCTTGCAAACAGGAGCGCGTGCCGCTTTTCATCGATGGCAAGTTTGTGCAGTCCAAGACAGACAAGTGGATTGATTTACGAAACCCAGTAAGTTACTTATTGAGACTAGGTTCAAAAGCATAATTGAATGGACGCACGATGTATTACAACATATAGGCGACGAATGAAGTGATTTGCCAAGTGCCGGAAGCCACACCAGATGAGGTAAGACGAATGTATCATTTCAAAAGTCGCATAATGTTTGATTCAGCTTTATAACTCTTATGCTGCTTCGCATAGATGCGCCAAGCTACACAAGCTGCTTCGCGCGCTTACAAGACCTGGAAGGAGGTGGGCGTGCAGCAGCGTCAGCGCGTCATGCTCAAGCTGCAGCATCTGATTCGCGAGCACACAGACGAACTTGCCTTGTCTATCACTAATGAGCAGGGAAAAACCCTTGCTGATGCTCGTGGTGATATTTTTCGTGGTCTTGAAGTGGTTGAGCATACGTGTGGAGCTGCAACGCTCATGATGGGCGAGACAGTTGAGAATCTAGCCACATCCCTCGACACTTACTCGTTCAAACAGCCGCTTGGTGTATGTGCTGGTATCTGCCCCTTCAACTTTCCTGCTATGATCCCACTGTGGATGTTTCCTACTGGCACAGTGACCGGTAACACGTACATACTTAAGCCGTCGGAAAAGGACCCTGGTGCAACTATGGTAAGCATCAAATTGTTTAGTATTCCCTTGTGGCAACAGCTCTGATCAATCTCATTTGCGCTTTACGTAGATTCTTGCTCGACTGGCTCAAAAAGCGGGTCTTCCAGACGGTGTTCTCAATATCATACATGGCGCTCATGTAAGCAATTAACTGGGTGTGCCCATTTCAAATTAGCTGATTTTGGTGTCTCGTGATAGGATACGGTCAATTTTATCTGTGACGCCCCAGAGATAAAAGCCATCTCGTTCGTGGGTGGCAACCAGGCAGGCGAGTACATTCACTCTCGTGGTAGCGCTAATGGAAAGCGTGTGCAGGCCAATCTTGGTGCGAAGAATCACGCTGTCATCATGCCTGATTGCGACAAGGATCAGGCTGTTGGTGCTCTCGCTGGGGCTGCATTTGGAGCTGCAGGCCAGCGTTGCATGGCCCTTTCGGTTGTTGTTTTCGTTGGCAAGTCGAAGGAATGGGTCAAGGATATTGTTGAGAAAGCCAAGACAATGAAGGTCAACGGAGGCATGGAGCCCGATACGGATGTAGGCCCACTAATCACTGTGGCGGCTAAAGAGCGGGCGGAGCGACTAATTCAAGAAGGCGTGGACAATGGCGCTGAGCTTCTACTCGACGGACGCAATGTCAAGGTACTCAAGTATCCTAACGGCAACTTTGTTGGTCCTACAGTACTGAATAACGTCAGCACAGACAATCCTGCATACGTCGAAGAAATTTTTGCTCCCGTGCTAGTTTGCACATCAGTGGACACGCTGGAAGACGCGATCGAGCTCATAAACCGCAATCCGTATGGTAACGGGACTTCGATATTTACGTCATCGGGAGCAGCTGCGCGTAAATTCCAACATGAAATTGACGTAGGCCAGGTCGGTATTAATGTGCCGATTCCCGTTCCTCTTCCTATGTTTTCGTTCACTGGTTCGCGAGCGTCGATCCGTGGTGACTTAAACTTTTATGGGAAGGCTGGTATCAACTTTTACACACAAATTAAGACAGTAACTTCATTGTGGGACTACAACGAAAAAACTCGCTACGGTGCTGTGATGCCAACGCTTAGTTAGGACTAAGAATTAACAGATATACGAAGAAAAGTTGTATGAAGATGGACCTTGTTGTAGTGATGGATAGCTGTGATGTGTCATATTTTTTGCCTGGATGTCTAAAGCATCAAACTGCGCTAACTAGATTGTCCTTAACGTCGTCGCCCATTTCCACGACCTCGCCCGCCTCTGCGCTCGGCATGGTAGCCTCCACCATTTCCATACTCAATCCGATCCGTCTGCTCTTCATCAGCTTCCGAAATCTTTGTTTCCTCGAATCTTCGTCCATCAGGTTCGCTCAGCGTGCAGTGATTAGCATGATACTCGTTTACCAGCATTTCGAGTTGGCCAGCAGCATTAGCTGCGCCAGTCTTGGCATTCTTGCTTAGTCGTGGACAAACGTCGCGAGCAATGAGAACTAACAGCTTGTGAAATTGCTTCTTGTAGTTCCGCAACAACTCAAAGCCTGCCACTTCCAGAATGGTCAGAGTCAATGCACCAGTCATGAGGTGCGGAGGCTCGTTTACTAGCCGAGCTAACCATGACCAACAGTCCCCAAGCTCGAGCCCTGGCGGAGATGAGCTTCTATCCCACGGCGTGGTTTGACGGACAGCAGCCAGCACAGCCGATATCATTGTCATGCGTCTTGTGTACTCCGTAACGTGCTCGAGACCGTCTGGATCCGAGCTTTCGCCCACTGCCTTCTGAAAGCCCACAAAAATTTTATACTCAGCGACCGATTGTGACGAAAGCTTCTCTGGGTTATCGGGAATTGTAAACACGCATGCCTTATAAAAGTAGCCCAGCATTACGTTTGTTAACTCCGGATTTTGCACACAGCTCATTTTTATTACGTGTGCAATAGGATAGCAAGATCTACCGCAACGCAAAAGCCACATCGTTACAAGTAGATACAAATAGATTGAAGCCACTGTCAGCTTACTTGTAATCTGCACGACATTCGACCTGCTTGAACAAATTCGAGGCTACCATGTCTAGTGCAAATTTAAAGTAAGCATCACCTGATGACTTGGCCATCTACAACAAATGCTTTTGTTGTCAACCTTTACGTCCAGAGCAGTCTGCTACATTATTCACACTGACCTGTAAAAGCTGCTGAATTTTGCTGACAACGTTTTTAATTGCTGAAGGAGCAGCCGCAATTTGATTGCACGCCCCAGCCTGTAATGAAAAATTCATTATTACAACTACTACAACGTCATAGACTTCTGACAATAAAAGCAAGCTATATGCTCTTACTTCGCGCCGAATTTGCACACGAATTTTCTTAACCGACGGATCAGTGCTGTCAAGGATTTTAGTTGTGTGGCGTTGAAGCTCCACCAAATGTCTGATCTGATCGTGTCCTTCTTTAACATATTTTTTCACCCGAGCGTTCGCTTCCTTCTCGGCACTTCTTTTGTCGGCCTCTTCCCTCTGACGCTCTTCCTCCAAATTTGCTGCTTTTTTAGCAGCCTGGGCTTTATCTCTTGCTTGCGCTTCTTCGGTCTCACACTTTTTTCTACGCTGCGCTTCTGCAACCTCCTTTTTCTTTTCTGTCTCTAGCAACGCCTGATCAATAAAACTACAGTAAGCTATGGAACCTTCACATTATTAATCCCAGTACCTTCTCGCGAAATTCTACTTCACGACGCGCTGCAGCATCTTCACGCTTCTGTGTCTCAGCTACCCATCTACGCTCACCCTCTTGCGCCTGCCGATAAGCTCGCAGCTCATACTCCGACTGTTTCAACGCCGCTCTTTCCATCGCCCGTATTTGCTGAAGTTTAGCCGCGGCCTCACTCTCCAGCTGTTGCTGTTCCCTCACCACATTCACATCGTCCTCAAAATTGAGCGACCCGGCATTCAACTGTTGCAATTGAATTTCTGCATCCTGCCGCGCGCGCTGCAATGTCTCACACAATGCCTGGTACGCTTGACTAGCTGTCACCAATTGCACCGCTTTTCGCTCACATGCACGCTCAACTTGTCTCAGTAATTCTTGTCGCGACTTCGTATTCAGCTGCAGTGTGGTCAGTGACGAAGTTAAAGCGCGGACGCCGCGACTGATGTTTGCCACGGCCAAGTCCGATTCCGCCGAGTCTTCATCGTCACTAGTTGTCGACGAGCTGCTTGAACTTGGCGCACGGAACCTTCTTGGGATTATTGCTGCATTACGACAAGGTTTTTGTATGTCTTGTTTCTTCCAAAACGCGCTGGTTCCCGTCGGTGGCGCATTGTCTCCCTCGCTTTCGACCCCAAACCGCATGGGGATGAATGGTATCGATACCGGTAGCTGCGTGTCATATTTGTTCGGTCGATTTTGTGACATATTGTTTAAAATTTGAACACAATTTGACCGAAAACTGAACCGTAACCGCAATGGTCAAACCGTTAGCCCTCTCCACCATCCATATAGCCGCAACAGTCCACAAAGTAAGGTTTTAACACTCACCTTCTTCCTCTGTTCGTGACCCAAACAGCGTTATCATGGTAAGCAACAGCATTGATATAGGTGCTCGCCTGAAATGGATATACGAAAGCGATGAGGGCTGAGAAAAGGGCAGAAACGAAAGCATACTAATTTTGGGCCAGAAAAGTGATTGCAACGCAGTACAGGAGCCTTTCGGGAAATGTCACAAATGGCAGCGCTGTTCAGTCTTTTCCTCACCCTTCTCCAAAGCTTGAGCTATTCATTAATTGCTGTAGCGCCAATGGAAGTGATTGAGGATCTAACAAACTGTTTTGCTTTGAACGCAACTAGCCTCGTGACCTTCTGCACCCATCTGCCGCCGAGGAGGCGTCTAAACACAAACTTCGACGTCTCGTACAGTCTCCCAACTCGTACTTCATGGACGTCAAGTGTCCAGGCTGCTTTAACATCACCACGGTGTTCAGCCACGCCCAGACGGTCGTATTATGCGGATCGTGCTCCGTTATGCTGTGCCAGCCTACTGGTGGTAAGGCTCGCCTCACGGATGGCTGCCAATACCGAAAGAAGACCGAGTAAGCAATTAGTAAAATCGAGGGGTTGGCCGTGGCAAGTAGATATTTGTCGCACAGGAACGAAAGGAAATCAAGTAAGAAAGCAAGTTGTTCATGCCCGTTTGGGCTTCTGCTCGCATGTTTGCATACTTCGACTCATCGATAGACTCGGATGTGCTGGTAGGAGAGGAAGTCTTTTCTCTATCAGGCTGGCTGGATCATTAAGTTGGTATGCTACGTTCAGTGTAGCTGCTAACATGAATCAAGGAATGTAAGAGTTGATTATTTTGAAAGTTTTCGTTCAATTGGCTCTCCATCATGTCCTGCAGTTCTGTATCAGTACAATATCGATATGATCAGGCATCACTTGTTTTTTGTTTATTTGATTACTTCACAGCTTTCTGTGACTATTTTTCTTTGCATCATTGCCTATACAAACCATTCCAGTCGTCGCATTTTAATTTGCCACTCTACGTGCCATTGCCTAAACAAACGATTATTATGTTTTCGCAGTCTCGTCGTCTCCTTTGCTGAACCATAAAATACGTGGTCATGCGTGAATAGCAGTTCGATCTTTCTCTTCTACAATCCATGTGCTGTCATCTTCCAAGTCCAAACGTTCAGCAAGTGCCATAATTGATCCGGTCTCCAGCAAGTACGACACCAATTTATCGTTTGCATCTACCATTTCATCCAGTACATCGACATTATCTTCGTCCTCGATCGCAACCTCCTCATCTTCACCCGAAATAGTCGTGCCAGCATCTTCATCCTCATCATTCGACCCGTTTGAGTCATTCTCGGATGCTAATTCATCTGCATCACGCCGTCGAAATCTAATATCTTTACCTACCGATTTTGTAGATGAATTTTCATCTGAAGACGAGTTATCAAGTTGTTGCTGATCTTTGTGCTGTTGATTTTGCTTCGAGCCTTTTCCACAGGCTTTTTGACCTCGAAGTAAAGCCGCCTTGCGCTCTTTCGTTCGCTGGCGTTTCTTCTGACGTTTGCTACGTTTGGACGCTTGACGTGCCTGCTTTTCATTCGTTTCTTTCTTTGTCTCTTCCATCCAAAGACTCTCCTGATACTTGAGATGAAACACTGTGCAGTCACAGTTTTTGCATACATTGCACTTACACTCGGCGCAAAAGAACGTATCATTCGAATGTTTAGAAAAAGGGCCCAGACATATTGCACAAGTGACAAAATGTTGCTGCCAGATTCGTGTAGCACGTTTAGCCACAGTCGCCGATTTGTGTGACACCAATGTTTCTATATTAGCAGAAGCCATAAGACTTGCGTACGGGTTTGGTGAATCTGTGCGCTTTGCCTCCAACTCACCGACCTGAAGAATGCGCTCCAAGCCTTCTAATGCCATCATTACCATACTCGTTTCTTCCAAAAGATTACCTAGAATCTGAATACAGCCCTGATTCACAAGATACTCAATTTGACTATCCGATCCACATGAGGTAGCGTTAAGAACGACCCAACATGCTTCACTTTTGACCTCAGCATCGGTCGCATCAGATGCTGCAAGTCCCATCAATGACGGAATACATCCTGAATCCAACACACACTGGATCTGATCAACGGTCCCTGCAGCAATGTTCGACAAAGTCCAACACGCCTCTTTTTGGATCTCACGATTGGAATGAGCAATAAGTCTACGTAACGAAGGTACAGCACCACACTCAATAATGTGCTGCGTATAGTCGTGATCATCCTCGGCACACACAATGTTCCCAATCGCACGCAGGGCTGGCTTTGTGACTCGCCATGACGAATGACTTAGTAGTTCGACGAGCCGAAAGCACACGTTTGAATCCACAACCGCCTGAATGTGTGTACTCGGTCCATCGCACAAATGGGAGAATGCCCAGCATACGTGACTCAAGATTTCTGTGTCTGTACTCGTTAGCATCTTGGCCAGATAAGGAAGTATGAGCGCAATATCAAACACTGGTCGTGGCTGGCCATCACACAGGTTGCTAATCGTCCATGTCAAGATACGCAACAACGACAGACGGTCCCACGACGTCTTTTTTAAGTTATTGACCAGTGGCGTGAGAGCACCAGCGCTGAGCACAAGATCTCTCGTAGCTGCACCTTCACCAGCCAAGTTACCAAGAACCCATACTGACTGCTCCAATACCTACTTGGAGCACGTCAACGGACAAGTGAAGCTTAGCAAAACAGTCTGAATAAATTCAGCTTCTACTTATCTTACCTCCTCATTCGACGAGTCCAGCAATGAAACCAGCGTTGGAATCACGCCATTTTGCAACAAAACCGAAGTGTTGTCAGTTGCTCCAGCAGCAATGTTTGTAAGAGCCCATAGGGCTTCGACTTGCAAAGTTGGTCGGTCTCGCAAACGAAGCCATTTGATAAGACGTGGAGTCCAGTTCTTCTCCAGCATCTTCATAGAGAAAAGCAAAAAGCGAAGATAAGTCAGACCAATTGTGACTTGATCACATACAGATGATTGCCACTACCTGCCGAATCAGAAGATCTCGCTCAGATGACAGCAACACGCGCAGCTTCTTGGCTGCTTCAAGCTGCACGTCTGCATCTTCTGAGCTCAATCCAGCATCAATTTGATTAACATCACCCTGGAATGTGGGTGATACAGCAAGAGATCCTGTTCTGACCGAACCATCGAGTGCATTTGTCCCTAAACTTGCGTTCGCCAGTCCACTGAGACTTCCATTGGCCAACAAACTCGCACCATGCGAGAGGTGGTGATGAAGGTGGTGACCATGTGAATGCAATGAGTATTGTGGCTGTGGTGCGAGAGCCGTATTGGTCGTCATACCATTGGAAGCCGAAACGCTGGTCTTCCCAGTGCCTCCCGTGTGACGAATCGTCGTGGTCGTAGACGTTACGAGGGTAGCGTTGCCCCCACGGTGTGTAGCCTGATGGTGGTGCACAATGTCGCCGTTTTCTGTACGGTGCGCGCTACTCGTCGACTTTTTAAGCGCCAGATTGGCTTGCGACAAGGTACTGGGTAATGCTGCCACTGCTGCAGCTGTGAGCTCAGCGACGTCAGTGGGGGATAAAAATGCTTTTTGGCTGATGCTCGATTGAAAAGGTCCACTCATTCAAGCAAGATGTTGGGGTTGGATGGTAAGTCGGTGTTTCGAGTGACTAAGGGGCGCTCTGTCTGCTAACACAAGGCGAGTCATACACGCGCAGTGAAGGAATTAGATGATGGCGGATCAAGGCGATTAAATCACCGGATGGCGGCGAAATGGTCGTGCAGTTAAAGGGTGATCAATACTGCCAGATCCAGCCGGAAGTTGCAGCGCAACGCACCTCTTTGAAGACCCAGAAGCCGCTTTGTGAGCTCCTCAAAGTCTTCTTCTCTTTGGTCGCTTAATCGCTGGGTAGTTAAATCTGAGAATTTATCACGATGTCCATGTTAATTAGCGTTTCTCTTGCATTTTATGATGCACCTGTTTCTTATCATGTGATTCGCACTATTTAGTCTAATATGATCTGATAGATTACGATTATGAAAGTTGCAATGTTAAGAGATTGATGTAAATTGCGGGTTGTCATAATGCATTGAATTTAAGATCAAGAACATATCATTTGTGCGATATTCCAATAACTGGAAAGGAGTGAAAGAGTGAGATTCGCAGCCATTTCTTGTTCACAAGTTCGCACCTAAACGACAAATGCATAGCTGCCGAGCTGTCATCGTACCAAGAAGTGCCGTCCCATCAATCCAACTATCCCTGGCTACAGCGTGTTGGATATCCACAACAGGCGTGGCAGTGCTCGCCCTGCTCGAGGTCTTCGGATCTGGACCATCTACCTCACGATGATTGGCAACGTCCCAAAACGTCACGCTTCCGACATCCTGAGACCACGAGGATACAATTGAAGTGCCGTCAGCTTCGGACCATATTGCCGAACGAGATAAAACAGATGAAGCCTTGTGTCCAGCAAACTCAAAATTTGGTGCACGCCTCCCAATCTCGATGGAATGTAAGTCGAACACACTGTGCTTTGTTGGCATAGAACGTTCTGAGAGCACAACTTTCTGGGAGTGTAATTGATCGGACGCGAGCGAAAAACAAGCTTGATCAGTAGGTACGTGTGCAAATGGTGTCGCTCCAACAGAAGTATTTGGACTCGCCTCAACATTTTTCCAAATTGATAATCCGCGAAACGTAGCCGCTGCAAGTCCTTCCATACCCTCAGATGATTTATATAGCTTAATTGAATGTACAGGCTGCCGTTCTGGTAGCAAAAAGCTTTCAACGATGCCGTGGTTGCCTGCATTTGGCTTTCGATAGTCGTACTTGGCCACACTCCCATCTTGAAAGCCACAATACATTGCATAAGGATCGGATGCACTAAATGTGCACGACCAGCCTTGTCGTCTTCCGTTAGGAAGCATTATTTGAAGCACCACCTTTTGATCGTTTAGACATGTCATTGCCATTTTACCATCGAATGCCACCGTAAGTGCAAACGCTTCCGATGAATGAATGCAAATGTCACGCACTTCTGAATTGTGAACAGCAAGGCGTTCTCCTCGTGCTGGGTTCTGACAGCTCAAAATTAAAAGCCCATGAGAGCCTTGTGGTTGTTTATCACCAACGCACACGAATCTACACGATCGGGCAATGCTATGAACGCGTGCACCTAGTAGAGACACAGCCCATAGATGTTTGTATTTGTAGACTGCTGCAGAAAATGACAAGTTGCCAATTTTGGATGGTAGCTGGGACGTAGAGACAATAGAAGGGTGCGAGCAGCTTTGGCGATCTATGCAAGCAACTTCCGATCGCTTCAAGTCTCTACAAGGTATTGGTGAGCCATCAACGCTCGCATTATATGTTGATTGGGACTGGATAAATTGATAATCAAATGCCTCCATACATCTCTGTTGCTCGCGCATCTCCGCATATTTTTTTCTCAATTTTGTCAAGTCCGCATACAGTTGCTGAACCTTTTCCTTCTTTCTCCGCAACTTTTGTCGAAGGAATGCGACATCCATTTCCAATTTGCTTGTATTCACCTTTTCCTGGTTAAATTTCTGAGTCATGTCTTCTATTGCCGAGTTGTCCACGACCGCTACGTGATTCAAAAATAAAAAAAAGATGTCCGTTTGATTTATGCAAGCGTTGCAGATGGGACACGTGTGCTTCTCACAGATCCACCGTTCGATGCAATGCTTACCAAACAAGTGGCCGCATTTAAGCGCCACAAGACGATGATTTCCAGTTATTGTGCAGTCATCGCAGCAGATCGTGCACTCCGTCGGCTGGACTTTTGTATTCACGATTGAGCGCTTGCGTTTGCGTCTGCGTGAAATTTTTTGCTCGTCCACTGCGTTCTGAGCAGCTGCCGCAGCCTCCGCCGCAGTCAAAATCTGTACGTCATCATCAATTTCTGATGCTGTGAAGGGCTCAACCGAAACAGAATCGCTGACAAAATTTATTGCTGGAGAAGGTTGCACATGCAACGACCACCTAACGTTGTATCCATTATCAACATCGTTCTCATTGTCTTCACTGCTGCCGCTGAAATCATTTTCTCCATCATAATTGGCGGAATGAAGCTCGGTGTTAGCTGGCATGCTTTGTTCTGATTCCATAAAAGTCTGTACAGAAATGTGTAACTCATTCACCGATGTCCAAGCTCGAAGTGTATTTTCGACCTAGTGATGTTTCCCTGATGCTTACCTATCCAAGCACAGCAACACAGTAGTGTCTGGTGAAATATTTTTTTGACACTCGTGAGATAATTTAGTTTTAAAAGTAAACATTCGAAACGTATATTTTAGTTAGAATCTTATAAAAATTAGTTTGCTAGTTGAAGGTTTAGCGTGGCCATAACTCCGTCTTATATACCGCATGCAATGCATGTAAGTAGGTAAATTGTCCATGCAAGCAGGGAAATAGCATCCAATAAACTTTTGGTAGGTCATTAAAATTCGTGCGTGTTCCTACTACCTCCGGTTCGGCGCATTGCCTTGTTTATCTGGGCTTTAAGCCATAGTGTTGCGCACCCCAGCGTGAAGCTCAACACTTTGTGAAACAACCAATTTTGCTTCGAAGTATAGCCGGAGTGATATCAGCAAGTCAATTTTGATCAAGATGCCCTCTTTCACGAACATCAGAGCCACTTCGTAACGGTGTCAATGGCACCTGGAAGTTTATCATTCATGTAAAGTGTAGTAAGGCCTACAAAGGCACTGTCTTATCCAACGCAACTCAGTGAATTAATGCAGCTTGCTTCAGCACCATGACTTTCCTTGAAAATGCTTCAAAGTTTATTCTACACATCGCAATTCACGCATTCATCTATTGGTGGATCATCAGCGATTATCATATCCAATCTCGTGTCGCGCACATTGAACTGCCTTTGCCAAATCTTCGCTGTAAATTGCAGATCTGTATCTGATACAATGACCCCCTATAAGCTGTATTGCTAAACACGTTATTGAGAAACAGTATTACTGACTGCAGCGAGATGAGTCATCTTATTCAGACGGTCCAAGACGACAATGCACGTTTAACCGGACGCGTATTTGAAAGACCAACACTTTTATCCACACCATTGGGCTACCAACAATCCGCTGGAACCGTCAGGCTGGCCAGAAACAGTGTCCCGTGCGAAATATGTAACCCCTCAACATGCTCATACATGTTGGGTTGCTATTACAAAGCTCTCAGCTAGCAGTTGTAAGAGGGTGCTGTTCACAAACAGTCCTTCAAACACAACACACACGCTTGTGCGACGAGAAAGCGATTCCTAACGTGGAGGTAGAAGGACAGTCCCGACTTGGAAGAAAGAAGAACGACTTAATACCTTAAAGGTAACTTCGCAACTGAACTGAAATGAGTAATGGTTCCTAGCTACATGTCACGTAGCGCAGGCGAGGAAACGTTGGCGGAGGAAGGCGAAGGCGTTGGCGCAAGGTGAGCGCTGGCGGAAGCTGTTGGAGAGGAGGTCCTGCTGACTTAGAGGGAAAATGAGAAGTGATTTATTGATC
>NW_020189601.1:56123-56375 GCF_900000015.1 Plasmopara halstedii
AGTTGCCGTCATCAGATGCATGAGAGCTCCCACAGCCTCCCGAAACGGTGCGTTGACTTTGGTTGAAGCGTCACTTGGCATGAGCCTAGAGCCGATATCGGTTGGACTTATCACCGGCTTGCAATCATCCATGCCAAATCGTTTGAGAATGTCGTCGATGTATCGCCGCTGACACAATGTTACGCTGCCGTCACCATTGTCGATCAACTCGATGCCCAGAACAAACACACATTTGCCACTGTCGGTCATTTC
>NW_020189601.1:56385-56921 GCF_900000015.1 Plasmopara halstedii
TTGCGGGGTTAGCAGTTTTTCGTCGGATATTGTATATGATATCGGAGCTCCAAAGGAGCGGAAAGTGATGGTGACACTGGACGACGCGGAGTGCGTGTTTACCCTGGTCTCACCGAGACATAGAATCTCTGAACAGAGGCGACGGCGACGCCGTATGCTGGCTGCAAGACGCCGGGCGTCGACCCTGATCCAGGGTGCGTCTACCGTTGACGATGGTGCACAATTATACACCCTCGTCAACGGTATGACGGGGGGGAAAGATGGCGACGACCGCCTCGAGGCTATGCCTGCAGTAGATGCTCTTCTTGTGCTGGACGAGATGTCCGTTGAAGAGTTCGGCACCCACGTTTTGTGTTCGGAAACCGAACGGCAAGTGGCGTATCGTTTATGCTTACAATAATTTCAATGCTGCCACCATTCCGGCACAAACGACGATTCCTAGAATGAATGTTCTTCAGAACAACATGGTGGGATGTATGAAGTACAGTGCACTCGACTTGGTAGATGGATATTACCAATTGCTCATGAGAGCGAGT
>NW_020189601.1:56931-57243 GCF_900000015.1 Plasmopara halstedii
TTCGAGGAAACATAATGGTGTAGCTACGTGTGCAGTATGTACAATTTGCTTTATTTTAATTTAATTGTGAATGCGTAATGATCACTGCCCCGCCGTTTTTAAATGTGCAGGTTATGTACATGGTCCTTGAGCTGTAGTGTATTTTTACGACGACCTTATTGATACCAACCCGTCTAGCTCAGTTGGTAGAGCGCTGGCCTTTTAAGCCAGAGGTCGTGGGTTCGAGCCCCACGGGGGGTGAAAATAGCCATCAGAAATGCTTGAGCAAACAAATTCTAAACGCTTATGTATCATATCGCTTTTTAACGATTT
>NW_020189601.1:57253-68093 GCF_900000015.1 Plasmopara halstedii
CTACCGGCTTAGCCACTATTATATCTGCACGCCTTGCTATACCATGAACAACTTACTTGGTGGTATGGTGTTGTACAACTTGTTTACGCTGGTCGCAATTTGGGGGAATATTATCAGGAATATATTTGACAATAATTCAAGTAAATAGCATGCTATCTTAGCATGTAGCCTAGCCCTAGCCTAGCCTAGCCCGGTCTTTTCAAATGCTAATGCTATCCTAGCATAGCCCATGTATTTTTAAATGCTAGGCTAATGCTACTGTAGCCCGGACTAATTCTATGCTATTGCCATCACTATTCCTCACGTTGTGAGATTTTTCAGACGGTGATAAAACTTGAGGCTAAATCCATGCGGATGGGCGACAGCGATCTTGTCTGATTTAAATGTGACGTTGGTTTGATAGCTAGCCAACAGCAAGCAATTCAATATTTGTGATCCCTCACTAACTTTTCTTTTTGGTGCTTATCCGTGGCACATACTTGCATTATCAAACATTGCATGCAGTTCCGGCTGGCCGCTAATTGCGGTATCCCTTCGAGACCAACGATGGATATGAGCTAACCAGTTGTAACTATTTGTCCTGGGAGCATAAAATCAAGCAATATTTGCTCCATCACACAGAAAATGCAGTCTATTGAAATTTCAGTCTTCGGGCTGACGAAAACTTTCGATAAATGCAAGGATGAAGCCGTGGACCTCGCACACATGAGTGGTTTGTACGGTTCACGCTCTAAATCAAGATCTACTCAAGTGATTATCACCCAACCCCGCATTCTGATTTGAAATGTTATCTTAATCTAAACCAATTACGAATATTTTTGTGTTGACCATTTTCAATTATTATATAATAACATGTACAGCCAGAATGAGACTAGCGCCTGTATCACATTGACCTCTCCTTGAAATATTCCCGTTGTCCCCATCAGTACCAGTCCATTGATACTTCTAAGCCTTTTGGTAAAACATTATACGGTACTTACACCGTTACATTATGTATGGAACTCCCTTTACTGAGTTCTATGAAGCTCATTTATACCGAGTGCTTTGTCATCAATAGATTCGGTTTTTGGCTTTCGTTTGCAAGGTCTTTAGTCAGCTACTTCGTGTAAGAATTCGAACAAATCATGGAAATGAGCTTCTACAATCGCCTCATACCTACAAGAAATTAGTCTATTACTATGGCGTTGCCAAGATCTTGTTGGCCTATATTTATTGCTGATTGGTAGAAAATTATCATTGAAGCATCTCAAAATTCTACGAGATGACTGCAAAATTTAACTTTTCGTCGGGTGTCAATTATGCGCATTTGGAGTTCCCAGCGGTCAGAGGACGCGTTCCAGAAGACCATCGAGGAAGCCGTAGCAGTGGACAAAGCTGGAAAATACGCGGAAGCAGTGGATTTGTATGCGCTGGGTATCGAGAAAATGATGGCGCATCTTGCGCGTACGTAGAACTGGATAAAGCGACATGACCTACTCATTACGAGACATTTGTGTTCTCTGTGAGCTTAGAGATACCTGACGATGATGCAAAGGCTATTATGCGCGGTAAGATAAACGAGTATATGATGCGCGCTGAGTACTTGAAGGACTGGACTGCAAAGCAGGCGCGAAAAGAAACTCAGGTCGGCTGTCAACATATGCTCACGAGTTTTATGTTATAATCAAAGTTTTGATATATCGCGTTGAAAGATTTCATCTGCAGCTACCACGAGCATTAAAAATGCTCGCGTTGCGAGTGAACGACAGGTCAAAGGACCAAAATGATGAAATTTGCTGAAAATTGACGGTTTCATGTTTTGTTTGTTGCAGAAAGCAGGGTACTCGAAACAGCATGCGCAGCTTGCTCATACGATATTAGACGATGTCCTTGACCACTCGCCTGGCGTACATTGGATGGATATTGCCGGGCTGGAAGTTGCGAAGCAGATTTTGCAGGTTTGAAGGCATAGCCGTATACTTATTGGCCAAATGAAATATGACTGAGTGATTTTCACCTTCGAGTAGGAGGCCGTCATTTTGCCTACAATGCGTCCGGATTTATTCACAGGCTTACGAGCGCCGCCTCGAGGGGTGCTGTTGTTCGGACCACCCGGCACAGGTATCAAATCTTAATTTTGTCTGATTGATAGTACGTGGTATGTGAATGCTGCCTTTCATTTGACGTTTGAAGGAAAAACATTGCTCGCCAAAGCTGTTGCTACAGAGGCCAAGGCAACCTTTTTCAAGTATGTGCAAGTTATTGTGGATAGTAAGTGTGTAATGTTGACAGATATTTTATATAGTATTTCTGCGTCGTCCTTAACATCAAAATGGGTTGGAGAAGGTGAGAAATTGGTCAGAGCACTATTCGACATGGCTCGTGAATTGCAGCCATCTGTTGTATTCATGGACGAGATGGATGCTTTACTGTCGACAAGGTCAGCATCTGAGAATGATGCTAGTAGAAGAATCAAGAACCAGGTTCGAGATGTAACTTTTCTGTGTGATGATGATGAGTTGAGGCTTTTCTGCTGAACAGTTCTTTACTGAGCTGGATGGAGCTGCTTCATCACAAGACGATCGAATTCTTGTCATGGGAGCAACAAATCTTCCGCAGGAACTCGACGAGGCTATAATTCGGCGTTTGGAAAAGCGCATCTATGGTAATTTTATTCAAGAATCGATATAAACTGCTGCTTTACCGAATTCTAACGGAGACGACGTGATACCTGTCAGTGCCCCTACCAGGTCCTTCATCTCGTGAAGGACTTATCCGACATTTACTTCGTAGCCAAAAATCCTCGTTATCGTCAAACGACTTTAGGTACATCGTGAAGGCAACAGAAGGATACTCAGGAAGCGATCTTAAGGCTGTTTGCAAGGACGCTGCATTAGGCCCAATTCGTGAGCTTGGAGAAAAGGTAGCAGACGTGAAGGCTGAAGATGTGCGAGGTATTATTGCATCCGACTTTAGGGTGGCACTGACGCGTGTCCGTCCAAGCGTATCTGCCAGAACGATCGATGATCTAATTGCGTGGAACGAGCGATTTGGAGTGTCTGCAGTGTGACGATTCGGGCTATATTTGTTTCTTCCGCTCATAAATCATTAAGTACGACTCTGAGACGCCGATGAGCTGTGGCATTGTCTCCTGGACGTGCAGATCTTGAATTTCATACCACTGTTCAGTCGCCTATGACAGACCAAGGTAAATTAAGCAGAATCCGTTAGTGTATTTGCCAAGCTCGCGAAAACATTGAAGCTGAGTACTCTATTTTGAACATGAACGCGATAGCTGCCCTCCGTCAAAGGATTTGTTTGTAGAGCAGCCTTTTGACCGGTTGTCACTGGGCTGTCATGGCAAATATTGGCAACTAAGTTATACCTAACGCAAAACATTAGTCTTATAAGAGCGCTACGAATGTCAGAAAACGTACTTAGTGCAGGGTAGACGGACACGCGTGATTTTTTCAATCAAGTCGGCCTTTTCAACACAATCCTATTGCAATCAAGCGAGGTATTTTTTTAAGATTGAGTAACTTCAAACGCACAGACTTAAGAAAGGCGTACCTTGGTCGATTGATCGAGCTTAAGCAGAATAGCCCGCAGATCTGAAGTTGTTTTCGTGCGAAGTGATTCCTTGGATGGAAGACTCTGGTCCAGCTTTAAAAAATCTCGCAGCTCCAGATTCTTGACAGGAAAGTTTACGATTGTTGAATTCTTCTCAGTGAAGAAGTTGTTTCGTGTGAAGCGCTTAACGTGAAAGATTAAATATGCGGGTAACGAGTCAATTCGATAAGTTTTTTTCAAGCGGTGAGAACCTTGCAGAATATGGGTTACGTGGGAACCATCATACTTTTCGAGCACTGTGAACAGCGGAATCTAACCAGCATCATAAGTTAACCTTGCCAAATAGCAAGAACGACAATTAAACTACGCTGACCTGAGGTATGATGTTTCCACCCTGAGAATCTTTAAACAGTGGCATTGACGGTAAGTCCAGCGCCAACATCCTTACAGTAAATATGACAGTGAGTGGCACATAAATCAAGCAAGATGATTGTCCTATGCGCCGTACAAAAATGGTGAGATTGATGTGGAGACAGCCGATTCATGATCTGCTAGATCTGTCGTTGCAACCTTCGTTTCATCATTCGTTGTGACCTCAATGAAACCCTGAAAACACTTATGTATGATGCTGCTTCCTGGCTTATGCGATCCACCAAGACCCTACGAAAATACCCACAGTTCCTGTAGGTAAAGGTTTCTAAGTCAATCATTACGCTACAATTGCGGACCTTATGCAGCTCATTCAGCAGCCACGCCAAGAGTTCGACACTTTCATTTTGTATTCCGACATGAAATCGTTTTTTGCTGCTCACAGAAATCTCCTGCACTAGCTCATGTGGACTGATCTGCATGAAGTCACCAACAATCCGCATAAGCAATTACGATGTCAAACATAACTAACAAGCGTACAGTATTTTTAAAGTTGTGTGGGCTCCACATCTTGCGCAATAGCTCTCCAAAGCGAAGCACAAGCTTGGACTTGATTTTGCCCATTTTGTTGACCAGAAAAAAGTCTCGCAGTGGTGGTACATGAGCCAACGCCTGTACCACTACGTTGATGTAATCTGTGTGCTTCAAATTATTGAGGCCAATGAAACCGGGCAAGTATGATACCCCAAAAGCGTCTTGAGCTAAAATACGATTCTGGTCCAGCTGAGCAATTTCTGCGGCCTCAAAGCTTGGACGTAGTGCATCTTGTACAGGCTTTAAGGTGTTATCCACAACTTCATAGTTGTCTGGCAGGCAGTAAATGCGGTCTGTTTGCAAATTAATAAACACATGATGGCTGCTTTGCACCGAATGCGTGAACGCGTGCGTGTTGTGGCCGCGGCCTTGAAAATATTTGCCGCATACGAGGCATGCGTAGACGTTTTGGTCCGACAAACTGATACTACAAACCTTTTCGAAGTCAAAGTCGAGCAGTTGATGATTTATTGTGTCCAGGTACGGACATTTACGACGTTTCTGCCCCAAGTTCGCGACCTCGACAGCGTCAGCCTTGCGCTTCATCAGGTTTGATTGATAATGTTTTGTTTGTACTGGATGAAATTTGCTGATAAAAACGAAGGTGCAATCATACATATTTTTTTTTTATTTTTGCCCCCCTTCGTGAGATTTACATTGCATAAAAGACAAATTTAGGTACCTGATTATCAAGTCAACGATTGGAAATCGCACCTAATTAAATTCTCAAGCTTGCGGTCAAGATTTCGTGAACACTGTCCAATCCTCCCACGTCAAACCTTTTAAGACGATGATGATCCGACGCTCTATCGCTTTGACTCGCAGCGCTACTAAAGCTACTCGTGCGTTCAGCGCCGCTACCAACTCCTCAAATGAAGCAAAATTTGAGTTTTCAATGCCATTTGAGCTACACCGTACGTCGCCCTATTGATTATATAAAACACTGTTTTAAGAACGATTTCAAGCCCGAAAATGATTCTTTGCAGGCCTGGAGCAGGGTCCACCCGAGTTTGCTGTGACGAATCGTGAAGAAATGCTGGATTATTATAATCTCATGTACACGATGCGTCGCATGGAGATCACGAATGACAATGAGTACAAGGCGAGAACAATTCGTGGTTTCTGCCACTTGTATGACGGTCAGGAAGCCGTTGCGACAGGTGTGGAAGCTGCTCTTGACCGCAATGACTCGTGGATTACTTCGTACCGAAACCATTGCATTATGCTCGCCCGTGGTGGTACAGTTAAAGATATTCTAGCTGAGCTGTTCGGCATGGCATCTGGTGCCACTGGTGGCAAGGGGGGCTCCATGCACTTTTACAATAAAAAGGCTAACTTTTATGGTGGCCAAGGAATTGTTGGTGCTCAAGTACCCGTTGGCGCGGGTCTAGCTTTTGCTAGCAAGTACAACCACAAGGGCGATGGCCCGATGCCATGCGCTATCACCATGTTTGGTGACGGTGCCGCAAATCAGGGCCAAGTCTTTGAAGCTGCTAATATGGCTGCTTTATGGAAGCTTCCCGTAATTTTCTGCATCGAAAACAACCAGTACGGTATGGGCACCTCTACTAAGCGTTCGTCTAATAATACGGATTACTACACTCTGGGTAACAAGATTCCTGGTATCAAGTGTGACGGTAATGACGTACTTGCTGTGCGAGAGTGCACAAAATTCATGAAGAAGTGGTGTGGCGAGGGAAATGGACCGATCTTTGTCGAGATGAATACTTACCGTTATCATGGCCACTCCATGTCGGACCCTGGTGTGACGTATCGTAACCGCGATGAAATTTCGCAAATGCGCGCCTCACGAGACCCAATAGAGATGGTAAAGAAGCGTATGATCGAAGCTGAACTCGCCACAGCAGACGAGATCAAGGAAATAGAGAAGAAGGTGCGTGCCGAAGTTGTCAAGGCAACCAAGGATGCCAAGGCCGCAGGCAAGCCCCATGAGAGTGCGGCTTTCACGGACGTGTACACGGACGGCAAGGGCAACAATGCGTACCCGCCGTTTATTCGATTCCCTGACTACACTAAAAGTTTGTACAAAGGTAAACCTATGCAGTAATTGTGAAAACAACAAGAGGGGCGCAGATACGGCTGAATTTTTTCTGGTAAATTGCCTTTACGAGCGTTAAATGGTGCTGCATAACGCCGTGCGCTACTATATTAACTAAAGACAGCTGTGAGGATTGTCTTGTGCGCTGCATAGTGTAGAAATCTGATCTCAAAATACATTGTCCCAAACTTGCATTTAGTTGGGTACCAGAGTAGGACCTTAGGCCCTTTTACTTCGAAAAGTACAATGCATCCTCGTTACGAGTCACGAATTCATGAGTAGATTCTATGTCACTTAGAATACATACCAAAGGCAGATGTATTCGCTGTGGTTGGACCGGCAGCTTCAGCAGTGGAGGTTAGCACTTGTTTGCAGTTTGCTGTGAAGCGTTTTTTGTACTCAAACGCTTGCGCAGACTATGGTAACGAGATCTGTGTAATTTCTAAGTTTCAAGCTAGAACAAAATTCTGCTTTTAGAATGCCCTCGACACGTTTTTGGTGAGACGTTGGTCGGGGAATTAAAATTACAAAACAGTGCGCAGTGGGTAACTCGTAAAGAGCCACGTTCTTTAAAAGCTGTGCACTTTTCAGCCACACCTGTCGTATTGAGAAGTAAGGTTTTGTGACAACTAAAGTTGCTCACATGGGTGCCCGGCATTCAATCGTCCAGATGCATACAATAAAGTGATATCGGTATCATCGATATCATAAATTTTGTGTAATGGTGTTACACTAACAGCAACAAGATAGTTATCATGATCAAACGACCCACAAAGCCCACAACACCGACATACGGAAGGCGTCTATTGAAGACCAACTTTAATTCACGCTAATAGACTCCCTGCACTCCACCGGAGCTCGAAGGCTGACCGAGGGCGCATACGATTTCTAGAAGAATCGAATCATACTGCACCTCGTGAGGACAGAGGATAGCACTTATCTGGGCACAGAAAACAAGGGAGTCTGTCGTAAATCTCGACTATTCATTCAGGCTTTTGTCACTCCATAAGAATTTTGTAGGTTGAGGATCCTCGTGTTTCCTACCCGACACGCGACTAACAGAGACAGAAGATAGAGGCAACACATCGATTCTGGAGGTAGACACTTTTCGAAATTGACGCACCAAGTAGTCAAATTTAATCTAGCGTTGTATGCATATCGTGTCTGGTGTCTCCAAGACCCAGACCCCCCCGCTCTATTGGATTCTTCACGATCGACAGCGATTGCGCTGCACTGTCCAAAGAAAACGCGTATACATCCTATGCTATACGTGGCCTTAGTAAAGCTATACCTTGATCCCGCCCGACTTAATCAGCCATTCATACCCGAAGTGCTGTGTTGAAGGCGAATGAGCTGTACTAAGCATCGATTTGAAAGTTAGTTGAGTGAACATATCAAAATCACAACTTGAGAAGGTATCGGCCGCACGGAAGACTCTTTAAATGATGCCAAACCAATTACGCTCTCGAAAGTAGGGTTGTCCTCTGCGGAATCTGCTTGATGAGCATGGGGAGACCCACACTCATGTGAGGCGGATAGTGAATCCGTGACTTTATCAGGGCTAGATTCAGAACTTGCTTCAGTACATGAGTATTCTGCACTCCAGGATCTTACGCCTTTTCTTGTCTTATATACCTGGGAGAAGAGATAGGGTCGCGCAGCACAATGCGTGCAGGGATTAGGCCTACTTTATGCCCTATATTTGGCCGGAACCGGTATCAGCAGGCTCATGGTGATGATTAGGCTATTTACAGGAAAATTTGAGGCGTGAATCGTAACCTTGAGGGCATCTTTGTGCTTGTTATTTCGCAAGCTATAACATTAATCGAGCCTTAAGTGGGAGGCGTGCTTCGCTGAAGCTTGCTTGGAAAGCCGTAGAACCAGAAGGGCAACGTGATTTCAATAAAGGCTCAAATTGAGCTGCTGCTGATCTAGAAATTTTAAGGAATGTTATCTGCAGGATCGAAGAGCGCTCTCGACGTTAATTTTGAAGGCAAATTTAGCTTTCAATGTAAACAGAAGTTACACATAGGTGTATAAGGGCTCCACGGCGCAGCGGCAGGCGACGTACAATTGCTTATATTCATTCACGATAGGTTTGGTCGAAAGCAACTTTATTGCAAGTCGTTGCGATCCGGATCGGTAAGTCCGACTCACTGGACTCATTCGTAATGAGCTAATATTATTCGAGAGGTTTTGACTGATGTCCGTGACACTACCCACCTCAGTGACAATTACTGAGTGCCCGACTCGTACAGAGATAAAAATGGTAGAGAATACCTGATTCTTTCGGAGACTATTGTACAGAGTATGGCTAGACTGGTTATGTTTCGGTAAAGGCGCTTGCGTTGGTTCAGGGCCCAAAACGTCACCTTGACCATTCTTATCGGTAAACACCTCGCTCGATTCATCCGATACACCAGCTTCAGACAAACTCGAAATTCACTATCACGGCCTAGAATACCGCCTCTCCACTCCCAACACCGTTTAACATCCATGTTAAAGAGGTCAGTAAGGGGTTGCGCAATGTCGGTGCAATTTGCCCTGTATGTCTGCAAGAAGTTGGCCTTATCATATGACTTCAATAAATCTTTTGAAAAAGCGACACTCGTTAATCTATCTTGGTTTTTGATCTTCGCGGAGCCTGTCCACAGACCATTTCCAATGAAGCATTCCGCAAGGAAGATCTTGTCGGCGCAAAAGACATATTTGTCTGGGTCGACAAACAATTTTTGTGTGCATACACCTCAACAATGTCCACAGATGTTTATTAAGTTTGTTCTCATCCGATTTTCTTGCTCGATAAGCCTCTGATTTGCTATGTTAAAAGGTATGCACAAGCAAGAAGCGACCACAACACTAGCGTCAACAAAGTCTGATTGGCGTTGCTGCATTAGCCGGTCCCGGATCACCCACACCTAAACGATCAGACTTTAGTACGTTCTCTGTTGATATGTCGCTCATGAGCAGTTGTACTATGCATCACTTGGTCAAAACACAAATTTGTAAATAGGATGAAAGGGACCCGGAATGTCCCTGCAAGTATCGTTCCACTCTGCGCTCTCGTGTTCCTTGAGTATAGACTTGTACATGACGGACGAAGAGCTCAACTCATTCTTCGGTACTAACAGTATTTGCTCAGTGACTTCATGACTTCAATTTGTTTTGCAAATTCTGGCGCACATACCCCAGTGAAAGTCCTTCTCTATAGAAATGGCAACGTGGGACAGGATGCGGAAAAGGAGACTGACATTTCTTCGTCACTGCGTTCAGTATGTAAACTTGTGCGTCGCAATCCTGTGAGGCGTTGATGATTCGCACGTTTCCCGGCATTGCCGACTCAGCTGTACCGTTATACCATGTCGTTAATAGCGCATTTTTGGCAGCATCAGGGCCTGTCCTTCTACTCGCATCTAAAAGTCACATATCTTCATCGGGATCATTTGGAGACCATAGTCTTCAGTCGCTTCGGCATGGCCTTTTTAAAAAAATGATTTGCGCCTCTAAAAGCCATCAGAAATGAACTCTATAGACCGCATTATACGGTCGCATATTCCTAGGAAGTATCTATAGACCGTGGCTCTCGACCACTTCTGCCTGCCAAGTTTTGATCAGAGCTCTCTGCAATTTGCAGCTACTTATAGCCCCCTTTAAGGCGGTTCTTCGTACGACCAAAAGAGCTTTTGCGTTGCAATAGATTTACTCTTATGACCCGGCAAGTGATAAATGCGTATCATCTGACGCTTTCGACTTCCTGCCGATCCATGACTTCTGAATTCGATTCGGGACATACTCAGATTAGATCTTATATCAAAGCCAACTCTGTGAAAGTCTGTATTAAGACTTAAATTTCTACCCCCTTAACGAGTGCCCCCGTCGGAGACGCGCGAATATCGTATCCGCACTAGGTTTCAATAATGTTATCGCACATCAGTAACGGTTTAGAAACGGTGATGAGCCCCATGATATTATTCGCCACTCTTGGATCGAACAGGCTAACGACCCACATATTTTGTTATGAGATCTAACTCTCTAAATGAAAGCCGCCGTCTTTAAGCATGAGTATCCCTGACCATGGGTTGTGTCTTGTGAAGGGGTTTGCTTAACGATCATGAGCGGCTAACATTGGAACCTTTGAACTGAGAAGGTAGAGAAAACAAAAGATAGATGTTCTGTACTCCCAATGTCAAAACACCTGCGAAGATCTTGACTGCAGCGGGGCTGCCGTAGCTTTGCGCTTTGAGGAAGCGTAAGTTAGGTCACCGACAT
>NW_020189601.1:68103-69332 GCF_900000015.1 Plasmopara halstedii
AGTTGCTCCCTGTGGCACTCTAAGTGGCGTATAGACTCCATCGTGAGTCATAAAAATGAAGAACTCTTGACACTCAGGGGCCACTCCATCTGCCAGAAAGCCTTGAGCATATCAAACTTGGCGAAATACTTTGCACCGGCTACGAATTGAAGAACAGTAGAGAGATGCGGCATCGTCCACGCTATCGGAACAGTGAGCTTGTTGACTCCATTATAGTTGTTCGTAATGCGAAACTGACCCTTGTTGTCATGCTTTTGGACAAGAACTGCGTCTGATGCTCAATGACTGTGGTTGTTTCGTTTCACGAACCCGTACTTCAGCAACAATTCCACATGCTCCTCGAGGAACGCCATTTGAGCTGGTAAATAGCGATGTGGTTTGCATCGTATCGACTGAGCGCCTTCCACTAGCGTCACTCGTTGTGGTTACACAAGTGCTGGTTCGTCTGGACCAACTTTAGTTCTCCATAGCCGCTTGCATGAATTGTGGATATCGAGGAGTTTCGCGTTGAAATCGCGTTGAGTCTCGTCACTGGTCTGAACCGTAATTTCGTCACACATCCACTTGAGTTCCACATTCACTTTTTCATCAATTAGATCACCAACTTTTGGTTCGTTTGGCAGGTCATCACGATTCAATTCAATGCTTGTGTTGGCCAAATGTTTTAAAGCTGACTTGACATTGATTCCCAATGCCTCCAGAACATCTCTGCCCAGCATGAACTGGTCATCACCTTCTTCCAACACATAGCACTTGACATTATGGACATTGACTGGCCCAGCCGCTGTACGGATCTGTAGGTCCAGGAACACCATCGACGTGCGCGTCAATCGCTTCTGTCCCGCTGCTTAGACCACCGGCGGGTTCGTAATTGGCAAGGTCTTCACGACCTTGCACCGCTCTTGAATTATTTTGACGAAATTGACTGGTACAATGCTATTATCCGCTCCAGCATTAAGACACATGGAGACTCCACTGATCAGCACTGAATACTCATCCGACGCATCATCTTCTTTGACAATAGATCCATCAAAGGACCCTCTTCCATGACATCATAATTCAGCGCCAATCGCTTTACTTACCAGCTTCTCTTCTCCCATTCCGTCTTCAACAGTGCTTCGCGTTCTTCAGGTGTCGCCACTGGACAATCTCAAACCCAATGACTTCCTTTACAGTGTAGGCAACCGTGGCGAGGTCCGGATCCACTTCCACTCACGTTTCCCCTACGA
>NW_020189601.1:69342-69665 GCF_900000015.1 Plasmopara halstedii
AAACGTGGTGAAGTGAAGCTCAAGTACTGCAAGACATCGGCTATGTTGACCGACCTTGTGACAAAGGCGCTATCAGGACCATGACACAAGTATTTAACGAAGGCACTGGGCATCATCGCATGTTCGCATTGAGGGGGGGGGTATTACGGATTACAAGTACACGGTGGTGTGTGTTTGTTCTCCTCGTCTATCAAATTCAATGCATGTAGGTACGATACGATACTGATTCGATACTGGTATGAAACTGGTACGATACTGGTATGGTATCTTATCTGTAGTGTATGTGTTGTTCACTGATTGGCTTAGAGGTAGCAACTAGTTTG
>NW_020189601.1:69675-77160 GCF_900000015.1 Plasmopara halstedii
CTCACTGCTGGGTATGGTATCAGTCTCAACACCGAAGTGAACGTCTCCGATCGCCCGGTTACCCAACAAGGAATGATGGGAATGCGTATTGGTACTGCCGGTCCTGGTCGTCAGGTGCAGGACGCATCATTTTTTAAAGGAAAATTACACAGCAAAACAGCGGAAATCTCAAGCGAGATCGACAAGTTGAAGCGTGAGATTGAGCAAGATGCAAAAGACAAGGCGCAGTGTGCACAGCTCGAACGCAAGTATGAGAAATTAGCTCTGGAAGTGCGTGATTTGGAAGGACAGCTGGCCGACTACAACTTGGCCATGGACAAGATGCGCAGTGCTACAGATCCAGCAGAAATATGTCAAGTAAAAGATCAATTGCATCAACGCAATGCTCAAGAGGCAGAAGACGTTGATCGAGTCTTTTTAATGAACAAGGAGCAGGAGAAGAGCTTGCGTGCGATGGAGGCGGAGACAAAGGAAATTCATGAAAAACATCAGGACAAGATTAATCAGTTAGCGCCACAGAAATTGCAGCGTTACAGAGAGTTACTTGAGGAGCATCAACAAAGTGAAGCGGAGATCCAAGCGCGTACACAAGAACTGGAGCTTGTGATGCATTCAATCCACCAAAAAGAAGCTCAATTGAACTCCGATCGGTATCGTGAAGAGTACGAAGCCCTAGAACGTCAAGTTCGAAGACTGCAGAAGGAGCGTGATGCTGCTGCAGAAGATGCCAGGACAGCACAGATGGACCCAAATGAAGCGCGTGCTGTATTGCTAGCTAAAGTGAAAGACGACAAAGCAAAAATAGAGGCACTGGATGGCACGTTGCAAACTGTACTAGCAGAAAAGCAAGAATTGATAAAAGCATTGGCTGATGTCCAGAGCGAACTGGATGAGCGTGCTGGTGGGAGTGACCCAACTCAAAAGTATGAGGCATTGTTTGCCAAAGACAAGGAAATGACAACATTTTTAGAGGCTTTTCCAGCAAAAAAAGAGGCGGAGTTACAGGCTCAACGCACAGCTCAGAACGTAATTGTGCAACTGCTTGAACACATATCTTCGGGTATGGCGAAAGAAGACAAGTTACCAGGCACAAATGCTATTAATCTCGAAGAAATGCGACACGACCTTACATTTAAAGAGCGACAACTGGAATCGTCAATGACAACAAAGCAACGCTTGACTATGGAGCTGCAGAAACGCCAAGAGGAGCTCGATAAGGTGAATACACTCGACGATAAGATCGCGCTTGAGCTAAGCAGTCTGTCGGAAAAGATGGAGACGATGACGACGGACATGAAGGAATTTGGAAAGCTTGACGCACTCCAAGAAGTCCATGCACAGACAAAGCAGCACTTGTTGCGACTTAAAAAGCAATATATTGGTCGTCGTGATGCTATGCGTCAACAAATCACGGCATTAAGTGCTCAAGTGGAAAATGTCAAGCATGAAATTGCACAGCAAGAAACGGCCAAGAACTTGGACGCGCTTGAGCAAAAATTACGACATCACGAGCAAAACATCTTTCATTTGAAAGAGTATATTGACTCGAAGTCTCGAGAGGTTGACTATGAACACACTAAACAGGAGTGCCTTCGTACCTTGCAAGAGCTGAATACTCTTCACATTGCCCAGCAGTAGGTCATAGAATATCACGCCGGCAGGTCATTTCATGAGATTAGTTTGGACTAGTTTTTGATGTCACAGTCAAATCATTAAATATGAAGAATCTAAAAAACATAAGCAAGTATCTGGTACAGCTTGGGGACAGTTGAGTATCCTTCGTATAGTGCGGATTTTCTGTCAAAAAATGTTAGTAATATACAATGAATCGCGTACCAAGTGGAGAGCTCAAAACCAATTTAACTAACGAACTAAGGATGATCGTTGAATCTACGCTTTTAAGATCCGATAAATTGCCGTTTTCGATGATTTTGTCATCCTGCCAGCCCAAAGCCTTGAGGCTTCTTACAGACGAAAAGCTATCAAAGCTACTTGTTGGAAATGAAAGTATACTCACCCAGAGCCCGAAGAAGTTTTTTCTTGCATTGGTAAGCCCACACGCGACCACCCTCTGTCGTCCGAGTCGATGCATCTACCTTTCTGATTGGCTTATCAAGGTCAGTTGCCTGAGTCTTCCGGGGCGATCATGGATGATGAAATTTTCCATGATGACTATCAGCTCAGAAACGTTGAGATCGGCGTTATCGCCATCGCTACAGAAATAATGCATGGGTTGAAATTGAACACGTTTTTGTAGTAATCGAATTAAAATATGCTTAAACTCTTTCACCAATAGTTGGTTGCAGTGCATATCCACAGTTGGAGACTTAAGCTGCTTGGACTGTTATACTTCATATCTCCTATCAGCTCATTATAAAGTGTCTCTGATGGCATCGCGATAATAATAACTACTCGGTTAGATGGGCTGAGACGGCGATGAAGCACCATCGATTCTATCCAATCGTACAGCTTGACCTCGCATTAAAGTAGATCTGCTTGACTCGATCATTGGGGCAGGGTCGGTTGTTTCGTTTCAATCTCCGATCTAATGTCATCGACATGGCTGTACAACCAATGTTGTCGCCGAATATAGCAGCGGCACTCTACGTAATCGATCCCAGTGCTGATTCTGTAGCTCCCTATCTGTCCTGAGGCGATACAAGTGCTTGTTGTACCTCCCTGTCGTAGTTAGGATGATCGAGGTCGATTTTTTTAGTCCAAAACGAAAGTCGTATTTTGTAATATTTATTATTCATGAAGCATTCGCTGCTGACGCACTTGTTCCATCATGGCGTCCAGATTAGATCCCAAAAACATAACCATTCTCATGTAAATACTATTTAGATAGTAAAAATTCGAGCCTGTTATCGAAAAATATTCATTCGAAGGTGTCGAATGATCACAAAGCTTTGTTATTGATCTAACATTTATCGCATTGAGCTTTCTTAGACCAGCGGAAGTTGCACTTGTGCACTTTGAGGTTAGAGATAGTTCTCGTAAAATCTTTTAGATCATTTATCTGAGTAGCAATCGCGGTCAATGTGGCTCCTTTAATCTAAAAGTCGTTGAATTGATGTTAACAAAATTCGTAGCTGTGTTCGCTACAGGGTGTGGGCAGCGAGTAAAGCGACTAACTACGTTGCAAAACTATCAAGTGCTGGACCTTTTGATGCTTGTCTAGTTGCAACGGTAGTTATGCCAATGATCAGTGTCAGTTCGATCATACCGCCTTGGTGTAGTTCGTTGCAGTTAATCGTTCCATATACGTATGTCAACCTTGTAAGTGCTTCTATTTGAATGTTTTCTATGCCCCCGCATGTGATAATTCGAACACCGCCTATCCTGAAACGCTGAGATCATTCCAACGAAACATTCGCTTGTTGCAGCTGTTCCACCTATAATTGAATCTCGGCTGTAGCGGGTGATGCATCTGCGTAAGTCAGTCTTGGAAGTGTTTTAAAAGTCCCTGCTGTGGTTGATGTACTATAAATCGAAAATTTGCTAACCCCTGCGATCTATTTGCTACCAAAAACGAGTGCTTTGTTCGCGGCTGCTGAGCCGGGAGTAATGGGAAGCACCTCGCTGCAGCTACAGCCCAATCACCGTCAAACTATTACAGCTTGACGCACCAATTCCACTAATATCATCATTATTACCTGGTACGAGAGTTACTCCAGGAGTCGCAATCCCTTGAGTATTTCTTGTGCGTTGAGCTAGATGATAGTCATTCTAACCTTAATGTAGTGTCTGAGCGTCATCATTAGTGAGATACCCAGCGTCAGATAGAATGCGAGATTATGTAAAGTTGTTTGCTTATGCTAAGCAAAAAGGGTTCTAATCGATGTGGTTGATGCTGGAGAATGATACCTCCTTTCCGAGACAACTTACTTACACATGAACATCTCGTCAAGTCTCTCCATGACGAAGTTTATCCTCGCTGTAGCTAAGAAGGGTAAGTCTCGCAAAGGACTCGCAAGAGGCAAAGGAATATAAGGCAACGCTCCGAGCGATGAGAAAAGGGATAAGTTAAGCGATCAGCTTATTTGAATGGGCTTAACAGTAGCATGATCGATACTTAAAAATCACGGAAGATTTCTTTGTTGTCGTTCTGGCCAAAGATACTGACTGTGATCGCGGACTACAAAACAATCATGACAATTCATTTAAGCATACTGACCTGGCATGTACGAAATCATTTTTCCAATTTGAGCCTCATCTCTATCAAATGCATCAACAATATCGCCTGATGCAACATTCTCATTTCAAATCAAACTACAACGAACGATGTACGAACTGGTAGGGGTAAGTTCGAACTATGTTCGATGGCAGCGGTAGCAAAAGCTGTTGAGTAAGTTTCCGCGTTCGGGCCCAATACCTGATCAAGCACGCTCTAGAATTGACAAGAGCAGGGTGGATTGATCGATTGATGTCATCATACGATCAAATACCGTCTTGAAGACTGATACTTATGGTAGATGTAATAGTAGCAGATGGTATATCAACTAGTCATAATTCGGAACGATAAATTATCGATTATCTGTCGAAGTTGTAGCGGAAACAGATCGATAAACAATGTCTGCCCTTTGCGCTCTATGACTTCATTATAGTAAAAAAAGATCATTAAAACCCTTGATATTGAAGTCTTGTACAACCAGCTATATACAAATCACGCTTCGAATTGGCATTTAGAATCGCCATATACTCTATATTTAAGCGAATCGGCCTATCAGTTGCTAAGTAGCTGAGGCTTAGGAATACGGAACTCAATTTAAAGTGTTGGCCTCTTGTGAAGTAGTGTGAAAAGATGTTTTTCTAGAGCAGACTGTCATTTATTAAATCATCTGTGCTGACAAGCTCAGGTTTGTTGGAACTGATGGCGTACTTGATCTACATTTGAGATGTATGTTGATCAGCAAACGTAACGAATCCATCCAGTTTGTCGCGAAGATACTCACACTGTACCTAGTGAGTATTACGAGTTCTAATCGCTAAATGAGCACTGCGTGAGCTTTAATCTTGAAGTGATAGGACGATTAAAGTCGTGTATTAATTCAATAAGTTACACTTTTCTTGCCTATATTCTGATCTACTGCTGTGCGAGTTGATGGTACTGCGACTGTTGAAAAGCAAGACTATGGTGGCGGCTATAGACGAAATAAACAACCACAGCTACCAGCAACCATACGAGAATAAGTAATACACTCATACCATTCATTTGAGCGAAAAGAAACCAGTTGAAAAAAATGGCAATACAAGGTGTATACGGCACAAAGGGTGCCCGAAAAGTTGTCGAGTCTGCATCGGTCACATCGTTTTCATGAAAAACAATCGCCTTGTTTTCCTCGTTTTCACTGTTTTCCATCATCACTTTCTCTTGCCGTTCTTCGTCAATTGAATCGTCGGCTTGTCGATCGATAGAGCGGCTTCGACGGTGACAACCATGCGTTTGCGTCCTAACCGAATCTGGTTGCATATCTGGAGTCAACACATCCTGACGAGAATTGCTATGGTCTTTAGACTTTGCCGTTGCATTTAATGAGACACTTTGCGTTTTGATAGCATCACTGAGTGCAAACATAAGTGCAATAGCAATGACTGTAAAGAAAGCAGCAACGAAAGGCCCCAAGATGCGCATGTAGCTATCAAATAATGATCGGTTGGTCGTCGATGACAGCGGTACTCTTTCGATTACACCTTTTTGCCAGTGATACCCAGCAATGAATGAAGTCAAAACGTAACCAATCACCAAGGCACCATGCCAGTGCTTGGATGGCGAATCTTCTGCTTCATTCGTTCCAAGTCGTAGAAAAAGTAGCGAACTGTTCGTAAGATTGAATGCGACGAGAATACCAAGCGAAATAAAGTTCCAGAGTACATGAAAGGGCACGAACACGGCAAGAAAAGTAACGCCAATACCAGACAGCAACGTGCCATGAATAACGTTTCCCGCCGAGTCTACCCGAGCAAATATCGATGGCAATAATCCATCCTTTGCCATTGCGTACTGAACGCGAGGCTGAGCTAAGAATGCAATAAATGATGTGATGGGCATAGTCAGCACTTCTCCTGTCGCCACAAACGATGCCGCCCAATCAAGTTTTAAACTGGTGAAAGCATTTCCATAAGATTCTTCAGCATTAATTTCCGTATATCGTTGCATACCCACAAGCGCCAGAGTCGCTAATATGCTTAATGTTGCTGCTCCAATAATTGTACCCACCACAGCACGAGGTATGTTTCTAGCAGGATCTTTCGCTTCTCCAGCAAGACAACACACTTCATCGTACCCAATGTACCCATAAAAGCTTGCACTAGCTCCAAGTAGTACCCCTGACCACCCAAAAGCCAATTGGTCTTTACCATCCACATTGACGACACTTTGGTCAGGTACAAAGGGTGTCACCCTGTCGATATCAAAGTTTGCCAGCCCCGCTATAATGATGAACACAATGACTGTAATTTTTGTCATGGTTACCACATTAACCACAACCTTTCCAGCTTGCATGCCGCATAGAATTATAGCCGTGCTGCCAACTACCAAAAGCCCCGCGTAAAGATCCACAACCGAGTCTTTTGGTTTCATCCAGTCAGGACCTTGTATCCCGAATTGCGAGTTCATCCATTGTGTCAACTTATCGCTCCAGCTACGCGCACCCCCGGCGCTGGAGACGCCGTACTCGAGTGTGAGTAAGAAACCGGCGATCAAAGCTGGTAGTTCTCCAAGAGCATGGTAAGCGTATGCATATGTACTACCAGTACTAGGGATGAGACATGCAAGCTCCATGAAGGTCAAACCACTTAATAAACAGCCGACACCGGCGAAAAACCACGAAATTGTGGCGGCAGGACCAGCGTAACTACTGGCGATGAGACCAGATGTAGCGAAGACGCCCGAGCCGACCGTTCCTCCAATGCCTATCATAATAAGATCAAATAGACCAAGTGTCCGCTCAATTTCTGGAGCATCTTCGCCCTGCTGAATAGATCGAGATGGTGTCTCCGAGCGTAAAGGCTTCCGCCAGAAGGCAAGACGCAGTGAGTGCATTTAAATAATTTATGTTCAGAACGAAATATCTTGATGCTTAAAGAAAATTTGCAGAATTAGATGACAAATTAAGCAAACCTTATTATGATCCTCTTTCGGACTTAAAGGGAACACAACTAAACGCTTCGTGTGATTGTGTGATCGCACGAGTTTATAAGTATTGTTTATACATTGAATGATAGTTTTTTTGTAACGGGGTTACACGTACCCTGGTAACTGAGGTGTGTGTCACACGAGATGTGCATGGTGTGCACAAAATACTTTACTATGTATTTAGTATATTTAGGAAAATCTAAACTTTTAAAATAAGGATAGAAAAATAAATAAAATTCAGTTTTAAAACGAAGAGTCAAATAACCTTGGGAAGGCAATAATTATTCTTGAGTAAGCGGATTGCGATCCGCTAACTCGTACTTGTTCTAAGTATAGAACGAAAGGTC
>NW_020189601.1:77170-78540 GCF_900000015.1 Plasmopara halstedii
CCCACATCATCGGGCCCCCAGCCGGAACGGAAGATGAACTTGCCGAACGGAAAGCTCTTAAAGCTCGTTTCTTTGTCCCACAAGAAATTTCGTTAAACGATTATCGCACTCGTCTGCGTGCTCAACGAGGTGGCTCTCCTGTACCCGAAATGCGGACAATATCTGTAGTGCTCGCCCCCGGTGAAAGTGCTACAGATGACGAAGCGCTCTTTGAGCGATGGGTGCAACAAAACCAAAAACTTTTCTCACTGCATAACCTGCTGTTGAGCCACAAGGAAGTGAACGTGCGTGTGGAGCGACACCTCCCCTTTGAGTTGCCAAACTCAAGGCACGCCATCGACTTCCTTCGGATTGTCGCCCTGCGACGTATGGGTTAACAATCCCTAATGCTCCCGCGAGCTCTATATCTTCGACCGCAAAAGCTCAGGGCCACTGCTTGAGCTCAGCTCATGGCCTGTCTACTTCCCTGGCTATTGCCGGGAAGCACGGGTCGTCTGATGACGCGGGACGTCCTGATCTTTCCGATCAAAAGCGTCCACGGCGACTGGGCAATCTTGCCGAAGTGGCGCCTCAATCTCCCACGAGTATTCGGAGTCGGGATATCCCCGCCACTTCGCCAGCTATTAGGTTTAACCCTGGTGACGACGTCGTCTAACAAGACGTTCCACGTGATAGTGGACGTCACCATTCTCATCGAGAAAAGTCGGTGGCCGGCGGTGACGACCGGGTCGACCGCCATCCGGTGACTCGTGATGCTCTTGGAGCCCTTGAGGACAAGGTCCATCGTAATCGGAGCTCCGTTGAGCGTCATGCTGAAGTAGCATTTCGCTGTGCGGATGCACTTGATGATTTAAAGCACGTCGTGCGCCGGTTGCCTCACCTTGAGGACTACCGCTCTTTGTCGTAGCGACTCCTAGCCGTGGAGGAGGCAAATGCATCGCTGCAGGCAACGGTGGAGCGCTTGGCACTATTGAAAATGGAGGTTGTTGCACTCCGTGCTCAAAACCAGTTGCTGGTTCAACTTCTGGTGGCCGCGGGCCCGTGGGATCCGCTCTGGTGCCAACGCTTCCGCGTTCACTTGCGCCGGATCCCGGTACGGCTTGAGCAAGTCCACGTTAAACACCGTGTGGGTGCGCATCCGTTTCGGAAGGTTCAGCATGTTCGCCAAGCTCAGTTTGGCCACAACCTTAAACGGTCTGATAAACCGTTGACGAAGCTTCGTCCGGAATATAGCAGAGGCTGCATGTGTAGGCAGGGTTTTGATATCAATTAAACCGGGTCCCCGACTTTAAAGATTTCCACTTTGCCTTTTCCTTTTCATCTGCATATTGTTTCTGCAGGTCTTGGCTTTCAGCCATCGCATCGCGAAC
>NW_020189601.1:78619-79688 GCF_900000015.1 Plasmopara halstedii
CTCTTGTAGACACAAAGTCATCGACTTTTCTACGGATGATGATGGGCCTGACATCAGCTAGTCACTCGGCTATTCCCCCTCCCTGAGCCATGAGATAGCGGCGTCAGCGGAAGGCGAGGGTGAATCAGCCCGTTCACGTAGAACGGCGTGTAGTCGGTAGACGAATGCACTGCATTGTTCAGTGCAAACGCTACGAGTGGTAAGATGGCACTCCAGCGACTCGGCGTCTCAGCGAAGAACGTCTTCGATGATGCGAAACACCCTTTCTGTTTGACTATCGGTCTACGGATGATCCGCTGTCGACATATCCAACTTGGTGCCTAGCACCTTGAAGATAGTCGACCAGAGATTTCCTGTGAAACGGGGGTCTCTATCAGAGACAATCGACTCTGGGATCCGTGATGTCGAAAAACACGATCTACAAACAGCGTTGCTGTACCGACTCCGTCGATGGGGTCTAGCACCGCCGCCAATTGAGCCATTTTGCTCAATTGGTCGACGAATACCACGACACCCGTGTTACCCGCCGAATCTTTCAACAGGCCAAACACAAACTCCAAACTCATGGACTGCCAGCACCCAGTGGGTACCGGTAAGCTGGCCAGCGGCGCAGCCGCATTTGGAGAGGGTTCTACCTGTTGACACGTCTCACACGTGCGCACAAGGTGCTCGTCCATTTGTACGACTTGGACAACCAATAGTGGTGACTCACAGAAATGTGCGTTCTCTAGACCGATATGACCACCGAGCGGCGTGTCTTGCGCCTTATAGAGGATGCGGTATTTTAAATTCTCATCATGAGGAACTACAATTCGTGGTGTATCCGATGAATCGGTGCTATAGTACAGCAATCCGTTATTCAACGAATATTGTTGCAATCGTGCACGCAGACTTTGTGACAATTTTTAGTCCGACTTTTCAAAACCCTTGCTCCCTAGAGCTCATAGTCTGGTCTGCGTGACAACGCTTCAGCCAAAGCATTCTGCTTTCCCGGCTTATACCTCACCTCGGAGTTATATTCCGCAAAGAAGGATAGCCATCTAGCCATCCTCTGCGAGAGGTGGGGCGA
>NW_020189601.1:79698-79909 GCF_900000015.1 Plasmopara halstedii
TTGACGGAGCTTGGACAGGAGATGTCTGTTCTCCATGGGCGAATCGGTCGCCGGCCCCTCGCGTCCAATCTGGACAAGGCCTTTGGCCGCATTCGGGGCCTTGAGTATTCACTCTCGTGTCCGTCGCGGGTGGAGTCGCGCCTATACGCTGCTTACTCCCAGCCGTACGCTTACTCTGCGTACCCGGCTTACCCGCCTGGGGCTCATCCGT
>NW_020189601.1:83625-95701 GCF_900000015.1 Plasmopara halstedii
TTAAATCGCGATTCGTACCTAGGTTGATTAGCATTCTTTTGTTTGACGCTGTCTCATTTTCTCATAAAAATGATAGTGAGACCAAATGCTCTCTGGTGCACTGAGGACAGATAGATATGGTAAAACCCACATACGATGTCTTCAGGCGACAACCGACAAACATCATCTTCTGCATATTGTTTCGAAATGGTCAACTGAATACTTACTGCTTCCAATCGAAGGAAACGTATAAATCTGACACGACGGGGTCATGAGAGACACGATCTAATAAGCACTCATTGGAATATAAGAATAATGACATAAACGTGTGAAGTTGAAAGGTTTGCTTTAGAACATCGTGATTGCATCCCTCATCCAGGTCATTTATAAAAGAATTCGTCTTTTTTTCGTTTAACCCACTTTATCTACTAGGGTAAGATTACTAAGCTCAAGTTTTCGTAGCACCATCACATCATCGCCAAGAGGCTGACAAATCAACTGGATGTGTAGTGGGTCTAGAGACATGTCTATTTTAAAGTCACTTTGATTATCCTTTAATTGACTCATGACGCTCCTCCACCTCGATAATGTTTGATCGATTCATTTAATTTTTATAATCTGTTCAATCTCAAAATTTAACATATAGCTGTGTCCATCAGACTTTTGTAAAATACGTTTCTACGAGAGAACTGCAACATTATCTGATCCTCGCAGCTGGCTCTAGGTCGATCTCAAGTCAAATTAAAAACAAACGCCAGCCTTAAACATTGGTACTAATCTATTTTAGACGAATTTGTGGGGTCGGAGACGAGCAATTGTAGTATGCAGCAAACTATTACAATTTTGCATTTATCAAAAGATTAAGATGTTTTCAGCTATAGAACAAGTTGAGACATAGCATACACATTTGCCTCTAACCGTCTGAAAAGTTGCAGTAAGTGTGTAGTTAGAGATGTCATCGGTATATTTAACCGAGCTTTAAGTCTTCTTAAATACTCTAAATACCTCGTTGTTCAGTAGCCGTGTTTGATCTTGTGTTGCATCAAAATAGAAAAAAATGCGGTGCAGTGAATTTATTCTCATACTGTTGTTGACTTTTGTCTATATCATCAGCAAATCTGTAAAATTAAATGTAATTTTTCATCTATAGAAGTAGGAACTCTTCATGACTGCGTTATAGGTTCGAAAACAAGTATCCCGCAGGTGCAGGCTCGCATCCAGATTCAGGGGCCAAACACACTGAGCAAATCTGCAACAACGACGATCGTTTGCAGCCATACTGAGCGCGAGCACACATTTTGCTGTTTTGGTAACATTTAGGGTTCGTCTGAGTCAGAGCCTCAATTGACGGCAGAAGGGCCATGTTCGGGCTTTGGCCGTTATTGATATTTTTGTTGTACAATGCCACCATTTGCGAGGCCCGATTCGCATTGGCTTCAGGGTTGCCAGGATTTTTCCAAAATTCGATGGATTGCTCCACTTCAAATCCGTTGCCAGTGTTTTTGGCTTTGAATTCGATACCTCCAGCCTGGCAAAATTGCTTGTAATTTCTGTAGCCCATTCTGGTGATCCCAACCAGTTCGTCAATGTTGAGATACCCCAGAATTTTATAGCTGAACATACAAGAAATTCCATCCGGTTGGACTCCCATGGGACATAGACCACCTCCATATCGCTCTCTGCACTCATTCGTCTTGTCTGCACGGTACTTGTGAGCACACGAGTTCGGAAACGAACACCAGAAATTACCAGGATACGGAGCTCGTGGATCAGTACCTTGCACATCGCAACCGACGTTTGGACCGATATTGTCTGTGCCGTCTAGACCATAGAAGATCTTACAGCTCTTGGGGATGTCCGTACCAGCGTTCGTGCACTTAGCACCATCCATAGCGAGAAACTCACCATACTCAGGAGGATTGTGATTTTCGTAGTACTTGATGCTTTTGTTTGGCTGCACGATCGTTATCTCGTAAAATACCACATACTGCATGTTATTCTTGCGCTGACACTTGACCGACTGTTCGTTAACATTAATGCCCTCTGCTTGTACATACATGAGTGCTCCTTCAACAGACGCCATGTTTACGGTGTCTAGATTGTTTTCATATTTGTCCTTGGTGGTGACACCAAAACTAGATAGCCACTGACCAACTTCCGGTTGCCAAATGGGTGCATCACCTTGGACACGAGCTTGGATGACTTTAACGGGAGACATTCTCCAGCGACCACTATTCTGGGTAGTTGATCGTTGTAAATCCCCTGAAATGGATCCGACACTGACAATCGAATTTTTCTTGGAGCTTTTCAGCCAGCATGTACCACCGTTGTAGCTCGTCCAAGAAAATGCACCGCAAGCATTATTTTTGGCGCATATGGAGCAGCATCCATAAACCGAATCGCTTTGGGCGTTGCCAATGTCACTACCGCTGTAGTCAACATTATTTTCAAAAGAAGGACAGGAATCAACCATTCCAGTGACAAGTACGCCAGCTAAGAGATTGAGAAACTTGAATTTCTGCATACTTGATGAAGAAGCAGATGCGAAGTGGTAAATATAATAGATGAGTTGTCGCTTGCAGAACTTTAGTGCATTTGGTGGTACATCATTCGAAATTCTATATTTTGCTCCAAGATGATATAAGGCATGGACGTTCCTCGAACGTGAAGCACGGTACCATGTAGGGTCGATCGCTCATCGTTGCAAAGTCAAATTTATCATGTGTATTTCAAGTAATATAGGCAAATCAAAGGGATAAAGTCAGATAGTGTGAATTATTATTTTTAAAGAAAACCTTTGACTCTCAAGATAAAGAACAATGAAACTTCACTCTGCGTCATACTTTTCTATGTACACTTTTTACCAATATGGAAAACAATCGACAATAAAATTTTCTGACATAACGTCAAAGCGTTATTCTTTGTGCTTTCTTAAGAAGCAGCTAATCGTTATCTTGAACATATGTCGTGGTGCGAAAGCAGAAACGTTTTTTTCTAGAATGATCTGCAAATATCAAATATAATATGGATGATCAAGCTTTGCCTTCCTCGATATCGGAATTGTATCAGTGGCGGAAACAATGCCGACACGTAATTCTAATTTATAGGGTAGAGTTTGTCGCGCCTAGTGCCATGAGTGCAATACACCTGCACGTTATAGCCCGCAGATAAAAAAAATAAAAATCAGTTTTGATTATCAACCGAAGATTAATTAGCCTTGGTTACTACGACTTAGTAAACAAAAAAGCACACGGTACTTATTATTTTAATGGGTGTGAACTATTATTGACAGCTACTGTACTGTACTAGTCTGTAGACTAGTACATTATTGACAGTTTCTGTACTCTGTACAGTACAGAAACTGTCAATAATGCACTGTATAGAGTCGTACAGTAACTGTAACCCCAAGCTCTTGATAGGTACTGTACAAGAGCTTGGGTTGTGTTCTATTCCTCACACCTTCGCAAAATATAATTTGGGTAACTGTCCAGATATACATTCACTCTTTGTGTAATTACAAGCAATCACCAAAGTATCAGCATTTGATGAAAATGAAATCTGTTAAAAAGAGGTTCATGAAGCATGTGAAATGCTAGTTGCAAGTAAAAAACTAAAGCCCAATTAGTTATATGGGAAAACGTAATACTTGTATTGAAAGGTTTCTGAAAACATGTACTGTGCGAATTGTCCTTAAATTACGTACACGCAAATCCAAGTTATGCTTACACAGTTCTTAAATCTGTCCGACAAATTGCATCCGTCGAAAATAACATTTGTGTATACACAAAACCCAAACTTGCATAAAATTTGTCTGCAATTTCTGTCCAAAACCTACTTGTGTAACTAGCCCTATCGTTCGATCCCTTGCCCATGTGACGCCCGAATAAGTAGCCGTCGACTATGAAAAGGTGTGCAGGAAAATTGAAGCAGGATTTTTGTAAGATTGATTTTACTTAAAATAGGATCTCCGTGACCAAACCATGCAGAATCACATTTCGAATCTGTACAAAAAATGTTTTCAGGAACCTTCATATCGTCTAGATGAAATAATGATCCCAGTAATTCCAAAAGTACTTAGTGACTTTAAATGCATTCGATTCCGCTCTTGAGTGAAGCATACGAATTTAACCCCTGAGAGTTTGATTAGGCGGATTCAGTTTGCAATCGTGTTGACGTGCACTTTTCACAAACAAAGCTTGACTAAGCAACATACACCATCTTGCTCAAACAGTCCACATATACTCCGATAGACTTGGTCGATGGTTATTACCAATTGCTCAGGGGAGCGAGTGACAGCAGTGAGAACTTCGAGCGGGATAGTCTGTGAGTGACTGCTGATGCCCCAGGGGCTATCAAATGTACCAGCAACATCTAATCGACTTACGACGTAAGACGAACTTCAACGACATCTTCGTCCACAATCGTGCGGAGCACGGAAGGACAGATGAGGAAAACCACATCGTCCATTTGAGATCGGTGCTTGAGTGCATGCGCATAAATAGGCTGAATCCTATTGCCTATAAGTGCACCTTCGGCGCGGAAGAAATCCCGTATTTAGGCTGCTTCGTCGGTATGCGTAACCTTCGAGAGGATCCCGCTAAGGTCAAGGCCATTATGGACTGGTCGGAACCAAAACGACTTGCGCAAATTGCTTGCATAAGTATAGTGCAAATTGTGCGGAAATGGCACGGCCACTGTCGAATCTCCTCAAGATAGATACGAAATGGCGTTGGGACACCGAGAATCGGGATGCTTTAGACAAGGTCAAAGACAGCCTCCTTCGTGCATCAACACTGGCGTTGACAGAGCCCGATCGTCCTTCTGGTGTCGTCTGCGAATCTTTGGACTTTGCCATCGGATATGCACTGCTGCAAGCAGACGCCGAGGGGCGAGATCATGTGATCGCGTTCGAATCTCGTCGGCTTAAGGCCGCTAAGAGAATTACCCAGTCCAAAACAAGGAATTACTTGTGATGAAGTATGTATTGAAGACTACCTCTTCTGCTGCACACAGTACCATTTGACTTCTTTATTAAACTGATTCCTTAGCGATTGTGCCATGTTGGCATACTACAACTTATACTTGTGGAATTAGTTAGCCAGACAAGGCCAAACCTTATTTTCTCATGATACCGACCAATCTACAAAAATCTATATCATTGCGGAAATTGCCCGCACGTACTCAATTTCAATTACGTAACTCGGCAAAAAAATTTGTCGGCGCCGAAAAAACTGTCTACGAAGGAGAATAAGTTTACAGCACGTACACTTGAGTACTGCCCGCAAAGATTTGATGTACTATTCCACATCTGATTTCACGTGTTCCGCGCAGCTATGGGCAAACACAACGTCAAGACAGGTTTGCGCCAAGCAATGGTGTGGCCTTAACAGCTGCATCACTAGATATTTGGACACTGCTGAAGCATTATGTAGTCCATGTGGTATGACCAGACACTCCCAGAGTATCCCGCTTGGAGCTTTTTTCAACATGAGAGAAATGTCGCTGTTTTTTTCTTTGTGCAGCCGGTCATGGTGTTCTGCAGCACGTTTGTTTAAGAAATCGTTATGCGTTCCATGATCGTGATCTAATTTAGCTTATGATAGATTTGTTTAATTCGCCACTTACCAATAGTCTATTTTAACACAGTAAGATGTAAAATCGGAAGCGATTGGAAGATTTATTTTCTCTCACCAAATTCTTTTCGTGATCTATTTGCGCAGGAAATCCGTCATAAATACCACACTGCTCTTTTGGTAGGTTCATTGACGTGTGGCACAATAGCTGGCTCCGGGAACTTAGTCAATTCCATTACAAACTCCACGCTTCGAATACACCCCACGTGATGGGACACTTGTCGTTGCATCAAGATTATCCTTCTACAAATGATAATAGAAGTCCGTAGAATCTTCAAGCATAGCTTTCTCATTTCTCGCAGTCAAGGCTGTGTGAGTGTCAGCAATGACAAATTCACCTCCGACGGATAAAGAGCTCAGCTCTTCCTCTCGTACAATCGTACCATATCTATGACTTTATCGTCGTCCAAACTATGGCATATTATAATTGTGGGGATTTTCTTAGCTTTATCCGGCATTTGTAGTAGTGAAAGAGGCATTTTACCCCCTTGGACTACCTGGCAACTCGATTCACAGGTGAATGATCTTACTTGCCATGTACCCCTGGAGCTACACTATTCGCAGGGCGGGCACTCTGCAGATGTGCGCACGTGTGAGACGTGAAACCCTCTCCGAATGGCGCGGCGCCGCTGGCCAGTTTACCGGTGATCTCCGGGTGTTGGCAGTAGTCCACGAGTATGCACGTTTCGTTTGGCCTGCTGACTGACTCGGTGGGCAACACGGGTGTGGTGGTCTTTGTGGATTGCTTGGGCAAGATGGCTCATCTTGCGGTAGTGCAGGACACCATCGACGATGTGGGTACGGCGACGCTGTTTGTCGATCGTGTCTCTCAACAACATGGACCGCCGGAATCAATCGTATCTGGTAGAGGACTGCGCTTCACTGGGAAGTTTTGGTATACAATTCTAAGGGAGCTAGGCACCAAGTTGATGTCAACAGCAGACCATCCCTAGACCACGTGACTCGCACCGTTGAAGACGTTCTTCGTAGCGTCTGCGCTGAGACGCCGAAGCGCTGGAGCGTTATGTTGCCACTCGTAGACTTTGCTCTTAATAATGCAGTGCATTCATCTATCGGCTATACGGCGTTCTACGTGAACGGGCTTATTATTCCGCTGACGCCGCCATCCCATGGCTCAGGGCTTGGTGGGGGAGGCAAAGCCGAACGGTTAGCTGATGTCAGCCTCCTCACCGTGCGTAAAGAAGTCGGAGACTTCCTGTTTTCCCGGCTTAGTGTCTTATGACACGTTTGCGATGCGATGGCTGAAAGCCAAGACATGGAGATGGAAGAAGCAGAAGAAATGTGAAAACTTTGAGGTCAGAGACCTGGTTCATTAAACACCAAAAACCCTCCTACACATGCAGTCTCTATCGTCTTCGAGACAAAGCTTCCTCCATGGTTTATTGAAATGTTTATGGTCGTGGCCAAGCGAGATAGCGTATACGCTAAACCTTACGAGAAGGAATCGCATCCACCCGGTGGTTAGCGTGGGCTTGCATATGCTGTATCGGGACTAGCGCAAATGAACGCGAAAGCGTTGGCGCAGGGGTGGCACCCAACGGTGCTCGGCCACACATAAGTTGAATGAGCAACTGGTTCTGCGTATGAAGTGCAGCAATCAATTTCGTTTCGTTTCCAATATCGCCCAAAGTGACGTATTCGCCTGCTCGACGGCCAAAAGCTGCTCCGACGAAGTACGATGATTCTCAACGTGACGCAGGTGGTGCAAAAAATGCTCCAGGCTCTCGATGGTTTCTGCACAGCGGTAGGGGATCTCGGAAATATGCTCGGCAGAAAGACGATGACGACGGATTTTGTCCGCCAACGCTCGATGAGGATCGCGAGTCACCGGGCGGCGATTGGCCGAGTCGTCTTCGTCCGCCGAGTATTCTTTTCAATGAGAATGGTTAAAAGCAGTCTGATTGAACAACAACGTGTCGCCCCAACCTGCGGACCTGAGCCGTGCAATTGCAGCTTCACATAGCCAATTGCTACAGAAACATCAGAGGCAACTTTTCCGCTCTTTGAGGCCTTGATATTGACCGAGTGTGACCTTCTGCAGAATTGTTTCAACAGCTATGCGCAGAGAAAGAAATTATGTCGTCATTTACTTTACTGATAATTTTCTTAAGATAAAGCCTTTTTTTATACAAACCCTCAATCTAAAAATCGAACATTAAGGTCAGCATTCATTTTTAAATACGCGTCCTTGATCAAGGTCTCAATGCACTTTCGTGGCAGGCAATGCTGCATGCTCTGATCGAGAGGAAGACACCTGGGTCGAGACAGGTAATACAACGGGGTTGCAGTTTACCTTTCACAGATAAAGCTTTGACTTGTATCGCCCGCCTCGAAAACGCTCGGAGGATGAGTTCGGTTGCGTAGCTTCAAAGTGGCATCGAGAGCCTCTCTGGTAATCAGTTACTAATTTTATAAGTGCCATACATCGAGAGCTGATTCTTTTCGAGCAGTTCTTACTATATCCAATACTAAGAACATCGTTATCGCTTGACATGATCCTACGTATCCATCCATACCATGTACCCTACCTATACGAACTACCATCATCTCGACGAGTAGTGATACTTTGGTACTTTTTAAATGCTCACAATTACACAAAAATCGGATAAGAAGTAAGTACAATAGTAAAATATTGTATCTATGTCCGATGTACTGGATAATTAGGTGTACGTTCACAATCTTGCGTTTGGTAGCTTACCAACGACGATGTGGACAACACTGAGGCTCAAACTTCTTTCGTTTTTTTACATTACATTGCTAACAAGTGATCGCTCAACGGGTACTCAATGTTCTTTGATATTTATTGCAAACCGGAAAACCTGCAGTGCCTGCTTCCGAGAATCCAAAAACGCAAGGATCGGCAAGCTTTACCAATAATGGGGCGGTCCATGCGACTTTTGTTTTCAAGGCAATACTAAATGAAAAGTCCAGAGTGTGCGCCAATGCGAACAGACTCAGCGATCCTCCAAGTTCTGCATCGACACCTCCGCCTTCAACAAGAGAGATACGACTGGCCCGTTCGCTGATAAGTAGCGTTGTATCGGGTTACGCGTACCCTTGTATAGGGTAGATCACACAAGATGGTGTGACCGTACAGAGATGTAAATCACACAAGTCGTTGTAATCACACAATGGTGTGGCTACACCGTAACAAGAAATCACTACGTGGCGGGACTGCCAAAAGTTATGCATATTAGTTAGGTTTTACTATCTAATGAGGAGAACCTAAGTTTTAGATATAAACGGCTCTTCCGCAAATAAACCAAATAAACACAATTTTAATTTTAAACGGAAGAATGTGCTTGCCTTGGTGAGGGTTTGAGGTAAGATGTCTGCGATTAGCTACACTCGTACTGGTTCTCGTATAGAACGTAAGGTTGGTGACCGTAGCTTAGCTTCCTCTAAGCAAAGAGCTACGGCAGCACCGCTGATCTCTGTAGCACTCGTAGGCAATCAACGTCCGAGTCGTTACGACTGATCGGCTGTGTAGATGGAGCAATTCTCCTATTTGCCTCAGGGGGCTTAAAAATGCTGATTACTCTGCTTGGCCCTGAAGGCGTGCAACACCTTGTTTCGCAAAAAAATGAAGCGATCAGTGCACGCCTAGAGGCCCTTTGGAGAAATGAATATGCTCTGCTAGAGCACATTCAGTAGAAGATGTCGGCGTCGACTGCGTCCATGACGCCACCGTCGACGACCGATGTCTCCTCCCAACCCAGACCGCTCATGGTGAGCGTTAAGACCTTTAAAGGTAAGGATGGAGAGAATCTCCTGCTCTGAGTAAGAGAGGCCGAGATGGCTATGGCATCCGACATGCTATAGAACGGGCAACAGTGCGTGGGGCTAGCTATCTCCAAGAATGGACACTGACGCGCAGTTCTTTAGTTGCAGCGGCGTTTCCCCATTGGATGGGGCTGAAGCTGCAGATTTTACGAGTGTTCTCGTCGCCTAATCTGGCATATCGCGTGCGATCGTGTTTCCTCGCCACCCAACAGAGCAAAAAGGAGTCGATGGACTTTGTTTAAGGTTTGAAAGCTCTCATTGCCGCGGTGACAGCCGATCCTCTCCCCGCCGCGGTGACAGCCGATCCTCTCCCCGCCGCGGTCACAGTGACTGTCTTTATGGAAAGCCTCCGCACTGGCGTGGCCAGAATGGAAGTGTTCCGTGGGCGTCCGCCTTCTTTTGAAGAAGCGGTGAACGTGGCATTGAATGCTGAACTCAGTTTCAAGTCGGGACGAGTTTATTGGAATGCACACTATCAAAGTTCATCGAGTGGGCCTGAGGCAATGGATCGCAGCTATGCTGAGAAAGAAGAGGGAGAGCTCCGAACCGCCACGCGGCGTTTAAACACTCGAGGGTGTTTTGTCTGTGGAGACACCTGTCACCTTCGGGCTTTTTGTCCCCTTCGCAAGGTAGTAAAGGTTCATCGAGCCGATGTTCTACTTCTCACTAGTCTGGTTTGTTGCGGGGAAACGAGAACACCCAGTAGGCGCGGGGCCCCTTACTGGGACGAACTGAGTTCTGTTTAGCCTCAAAGAGGTAGAGGGCGGCAGGGTACAGTCCCAAAGAGCTCTGTACTTTTAAAAACTAAACGTGTATGCAAGCCGGGCTTGCTGGTCGTAAACGCGAGCGTGAAGGGCTTTGAGAAGCCATCATGAAGTATTTTTTTATTCCAGGGCGTCGGGCAATTATGCTCGATGCTCCACGATCGAAGGAAGTCAGCTAAATACGGAGGCGCTGGAAGCGCATTTAGTGATACCGTATCTGTTTGCATAACGACGGGGACTTGTGCCACTGTGCTGAGGGTCCCTGTGTACCTCGGTGTCAGGTTTCTTGACTTCGATAGCGTGGAACGCTGCTTAGGCTTAGACTTTGATTCAAGGTATGCTATTATATTTGGTGTGGTATTGTTGGAACACCATGAGCCGTGGATCGATTGGAGGTCGAAGTCATTAGGCGCAACGCACACGTCTCTTGGTAAAGCTTTGGTGAGTCATGAGCCCACCTCTGCTAGGAAGCGAATGCGCTATTGCCGCGGGCAATGGACCGGGACGGTCCATGTGCTGGATATCGGAGTATCTGAGTTGTCGTACACCGAAATAGTATTGGACAAGAGTCCCGAGCATGGCTCGCGGGCTGAACGTGGAGTGGCACGCAAACCACTGAACGCTGCTCAAGTATCGGAGCATTTGCTGCATTCCAAAAGTGCCATGGTCGGCCATGAGCCGAGGTATCGGGGGCGAGGCCCCGGTGATGCACATGGAGTGGCACGTAATCCATCGAGCACTACACATATTTAGAAGCAGTCGCTGCATGCCCCGAGTGGCTTAGTTGGAGGAAGTTCGAGTCATCTTGGGTATGGCCCTTCAGATGCGCGCGGGGTGGTACGTTATCCACTGGACGAAGACTGCGGAATAGCAGCTCTTCGTCGGATGTTAATAGCATCAAGGCTCCGGTGGAGCAGGAAGTATCGCTAACACTGGACGACCTTGAGTGCTTGTTCCCATTGGTCTCGCTGAGGCCTAAAATCTCTGTGGAGAGGTGACGGCGACGCCATATGCTAGCCGCAAGACACCGGGCGTCGACCCTGTCCCGGGGAGTGTCTACTGTAGACGATAGCACACAGCTTAACTCCCTCGTCAGCAGTATGATGGAGGAAGAAGACTGCGATGGCACCCGCAAGGCTATTCCGGTGGAGGCTCTTTTTGATCTGGACAAGATGTCCTTCGAAGAGTTCAGCGGTGCCTTGAAGGCAGGCGACGTAGCCGAAGTGGTCATTATACAACCGGAAGAGGAGATCAACTCGTCATTGCTTATGGATGAAGCTGTCCTGGGGGCACCAAGTGGGTGCTGAGTGCACGGAAAGAATCTTCGATCTTAAAAAATCTCCCGGATCAGTTCTATCTTATGTTAAAAAAATCAAGACCTCGCCTCTAAAGATTTGCCGTCGCTTCGACCTCTGGACCAAGGAGTTCGTTATGAGATCAACCTGGTTCCAGGAATGAAATAATACGTAACACGCCAATGGCCCCTGCCCAAGGAGCAGTGCGGCGTCATCGACGCCTTCTTCCGCGCAAAGCACGACGCCAGGATGGTACGTGAGAGCAAGTCTCCTCATTCGACACCCACATTTTGTATTTGGAAGCCGATCGGCAAGTGGCGAATATTTCATGCTTACAATAAGCTTATCGCTGCCACCATTCTAGCACAGACGCTGATTCCTAGAAAGGGTGTCCTCCAGAACAACATGAACGGATGGATAGTACAGTGCACTCGACTTAGTCGATGGGTATTACCAATTGCTCATAAGATCGAGTAATATTCCCCTGATAGCGGTAAATACTTCGAGCGGCATACTCTGGGAAGGGTTGGTGATGCCTCAAGAGCTGTCAAAATGCACCAACAACATTGAGTCGTGTTGTGACGCCCCACCGAGCGTATGC
>NW_020189601.1:95711-99444 GCF_900000015.1 Plasmopara halstedii
GACTCAAGACCGTACTTATACAGGATCATTTCTATAGTACCTTCTTTTCTACTTGACTTTCCTCGTAGACAATCTCATTAACTTTGATGATCGTATTGGACTTCATTCATTGTTTCGGGATGTCGGTGGTTGTAGTGCTGGGTCCTTTCTAGGACCTGGTCTCCCCCATTGATGAACGTCCACTGTCGCGATTGCGAGCGCTGCCCCGATCTGCCCTCATCTTTTCTTTCGATAAAAGAAAGGACCGCATACTTGATATCAAAGTGATGGCGAAAACTGGTCTTGAAGGTAACTTGCTGCTGCCCCATCAGCGTTGAGCCATCAATGAGCGATCAGCACCCTCTGGCTCTGCTTAATTAGTGATTATTGCCACCTTCTTGAATGCTGTCTTTAGAGCGCTAAAGTTTGGAGTATACCCAGTGCAAACGCTTTGGGATGGCCAAATGAGTGTTTTTTCGTAAGAGAAAGCTTTGGTATCTTCTGTTCGGATGCGAAAATTATAGAGCGAAGTCAGTTGCTCAATGCGACAAACCAATGTAGCTTGGCGGTCCCAAGAAATTATACTATTCAGAAAACAAGTCAAAGCTACGTTGATCAGCATTTAAAGAAATGTTAAGCTATTTAGGCTTCTCGAAATTCAGCGTAAAGGATAAGCGAATTTTGGATGAGGTATCAACAGAACAGTTTGCATTTCCTCCTACCAATCTCTTCGACGTCGAGGAAATAACTGTAACAAATTAACATGATCCGAGTTTATAGATATGTGAATATGATATGAAGCTTTTGGGGCACGCAAAACGCCTCTAACTGATATTCAAATATTCGTAAACGATTCTCGTTCTTCAAGCGCGATATACCCACGAAGATAGACTGATACAATATAAGAGCGTTTAGATTGTCTTAATGTTTACCATTGGCTTCAAATCTATACAAGAAAGTAATGACTGCGGATTGTGTTCGTGGATTATGCTCTTAGCATCCATCAAGGCAACCGGATTGAGATAAGTATAAACGCCGCTTTGCCTTTCAAATTAGCAGTGCATGTCTGAGTCAATAATCGATATTCGCACACACTCCGGAGTATCTCTATTATCAGTATTTCCGTCGCACAATATAATCCGGCTATTTTCCGACGCCTTCATCCTGATAGAAATCCACAAATCTGAAACGATCTATGGACAATTCTTTAATATGCTTGAACGCAAAACGCTTGCATGGATACTCATGTTTCGATCTTTTTATTTCATAAGCCGTAGAAGCTGCTGAGACGCTGGTAAAAGTCAAAAAGGCTTTTTTTCTTTACCTCGTCGCAACGTACCCTTTTTTTGAAAGTGATAAGACTATATCTCACGACCAATGGTAGATGATGTCTTCCATTCACCGGTTTACGACCGCAAGTATCTTGTACCTACTAAAAACTGACGGAATCTGTTACAAATTCGAAATCCTCGGCACGTCAGTAATGACTTAAATGCAGCAAAGAGTTCGCGTCGCCTGAATTGAACATTTATATGTTGCTCTCCAGTCTGAACCGGCACTCAGAGCGTGTTTGACGATGGACAGCACGCTTGGGTTGAAGCTCTGATTCAATTCGTTGCCGACGTGCTGCTCTGCTACTACGTTGTATTTGGCGACTGGTATGAAAGGTGTGGGTTACTTAAGATGGTGTGACTACACAATGGTGTAGCTACACTTAAACAAGAAGTTAGTACATGACACATTTAGTCAGGGTTTTTAATTTATAGTTAGGAACATATAAATTTAAATATAGGCGGCTTTGCCGCAAGTAAAACCGAGAAATACACTTTACGTTTTATACGGGAGAGTTGATTAGCCGTGTGTTAAGGTTGTGGTAACTCTTGGAGTAAGTAGATCGCGATCCGCTACACTCGTACTAGTTCTAAATATAGAACAAAGGTCACCGACCAAATCCAAGCTTACTCTAAGGGAAAGAGCTACGGCAGCCCCGCTGAAGTTGGTAGCACTCGTAATCAATTTATGCCTGAGTCGTTACGACTGATCCTCTGTGTGGAAGGAGCAATTTTCTTATTTGCCCCAGAGCATGCAGAACGAAATTAATAAGGAGATGTCCATGCTTGGCCTTGAGGGCGTGCAACACCTTGCTTTGCAAGAACATGAGGCGATAAGCGCGCGCGCCTAGAGGCGTTTTTGAGCTATGAAAATGCTTTGCTAGAGCACCAATAGCAGATACTGTCGGCGTCGACTGCGTCCATGACGCCACTGCCGACGACGGATGACTCCTCCCGACCCAGGCCGCTCATGGTGAGCGTTAAGATATTGGAGGGTAAGGATGGAAAAAATCTCATGCTTTGATTGAAAGAGGTCCAGATGGCTATGGCATCCGCCATCATCCAGAACGAGCAACAGCGCGTGGCGCTAGCTATCTCCAAGCTCAGGGGCCGAGCGCGAGAATGGGCACTGACGTGTGGGGCTTTGGTTAAAGCGGCGTTCCCCTCCCAGAAGGAGCTGAAGCTGCAGCTTTTGCGAGTGTTCTCGCCGCTTAACCAGGCACATTGCGTGTGATCGCGTTTCCTTGCCGCCCGACATGGCAATAAGAAATTAATGGACTTTATCCAAGCGTTAAGAATTCTCACTGCCGGAATGGCAACCGATCCTCTCCCTGATGCGGTCACAGTGACCGTCTTTATGGAGGACCATCGCACTGGCGTGGTCAGAATTGAAGTCTTCCGTGTGCATCCCGTTTATTTTGAAGATGCGGTGAATATCACTTTTAATGCCGAATTCAACTTCAAGTCGGCACGACTTGATTGAAATGCACACCCAAGTAGCTCGTCAAGCGGGCCTGAGCCAATGGATCTCAGCTACGCAGGAAAAGATCTGAGCTGCGGGGCAGCTTTTCAACACCCTACGGTGTTTTGTATGTGGAGACACCCGTCACCTTTGGACTGGTTGTCCCGTGCGCAAGGCGCGTAAGGTTCACCAAACCGACGTCCCGCTTCTAACCAGTCTGTTCTGTCGCGGGGCGACTTACTGGGGGGGGAGAATCGATTTTGTCGAGCCTCTTTGAGGAACAGATCAGCAGGGCCCGGCCCAGAAAAGCTTCGTGCTCCTGAGCTCGGAAAGAGTATGCAAACCGGCTTGCTGGTCGTAAAATCAACCGTGAAGGGCTTTGAGGAGCCATGGAAGATTTTAATCGATTACGGGGCCTCGGGCGATCATGCTCGACGCTCCCCGATCGAAGGAAGTCAGCTGTTTGCGGAGGTGCTAAAAGCGCGGTTGAGTGACATCGTCACTGTTCGCTTAGCAACGGGGTCATGTGTCACTGTGCCGAAGGTCCCTTTAGACTCCGGTGTCAAATTTTTTGACCTCGATAGCGTGGAACGCCGCTTAGTCTTACACTTGAATTCAAGGTATGGCGTTATCCTTGGTATGGTATGGCTGGAACACCAGAGCCATGGATTGATTGAAGGTCCAAGTCCTTTAGCGCTACGCGCGCGTCTCCTGGTGGAGCTTTGGTGAGTCATGTAATCACCTCTACTAGGAAGCAGAAGTGCTAACACGCGGGCACTGAGCTGGGACGGTCAATGTGCTGGATATCGAAGTATCCAAGCCGTCGAACACCGAAGGTGTATTGGCCTCGCCCTCCTCTTCTTCCCATCCTGGGAAAGGAGTATCCGACACGTAGTATACGCCCCCAAAATCCTCGACAATTTATCGCCCGTGGCAGGCGCGGTGCGCGGTCGGGAGTAGA
>NW_020189601.1:102170-102937 GCF_900000015.1 Plasmopara halstedii
GGAATTCTCCTCTTTGCCCCTGGGCATGCAGGACGGGCTTAACAAGCTGGTGTCCTTGCTTGGCCTTGAGGGCGTGCAATACCTTCTAGCGCAAAGTCCTGAGGCAATCAGTGCGCGTCTAGAGGCGTTTTCAAGTTACGAAAACGCGCTGTTAGAGCACCTGCAGCAGAAGATATCTGCATCATTTACGTCTATGAGACCACCGTCGGTGACGGATGATTACCCCACCCTAAGCCGCTCATGGTGAGCGTTTAGGTCTTGAGGAGAACGGATGGACAGAATCTCCTGCTTTGGGTGAGAGAGGTCGAGATGGCCATCGCATCCGCCATGCTCCAGACAGAGCAACAGTGCGTAGCGCTAGCCATCTCAAAGCTCGGCGGTCAAGCGCGAGAATGGGCACTGACATGCGGTACTTCGATTGAAGCTGCGTTTCCCTCCTGGGTGGAGCTGAAAATGCAGCTCTCACGATTGTTATCGCCGCCTAATCAGGCATATCGCGTACGATCGCGTTTCCTTGCCGCCCGACAGGGCACAAGGAATTGGTGGACTTTGTCCAAGAGATGCGCACTCTCATTGTAGGGATGGCAGCAGATCCCCTTCCGGAGGCGGTCACAGTGGCCGTCTTTATGGAAGGCCTCCGCACTGGCGTGGCGAGAATGGAAGTCTTACGTGTGTATCCGTCTTCATTTGAAGAAGCGGTGAATATGACATTGAATGCCGAATTCAATTTCAAGTCGGCATGACTTGGTTGGAATGCACACTCCAAC
>NW_020189601.1:102947-103080 GCF_900000015.1 Plasmopara halstedii
AGACGTGGACGCGTGTCACGGTCCCGAAGGTACCTTTGGACCTAGGAGTCAACTTCCTTGACTTTGATAGCGTGGACGCTGTCTAGTCTTAGACTTGGATGCAAGGTATGACCTCATCCTAAGAATGGCATGG
>NW_020189601.1:103090-103489 GCF_900000015.1 Plasmopara halstedii
ACAAACACACGACAGTGTTTTGTTTGTGGAGACACCCGTCATCTTCGGAACGACTGCCCTCTGCGCAAGGCGTGTCAAGGTTCTTCGAACCATCACCCTAATTCCTACCAGTCTGGTTCGTCGTGGGGAAACGACACCACCCAGTAGCGGGGGCGACCTACTGGGGAAAAACTGATTTTTGTTGAGCCTCAGGAAGGCATAGATCAACAGGGCCCAACCCTGAAGAGCTCCGTGCTCTTAAACACGTAGCGTGTATGCAAGCCGGGCTTGTTGGTCGTGGAGACGACCGTAAAGATCTTCGAGAAGCCATGGAAGATCCTCATCGATTCCGGGGCGTCGGTCGACGCTTCACGATGAAAGGAAGTCAGCTGTATGCTGAGGCGCTGAAAGCGCGGTTGG
>NW_020189601.1:103499-103847 GCF_900000015.1 Plasmopara halstedii
ATTCTGATTTAATAAAGTCCGCTGAAGCACGTCCGAAAGTGCTACAAATGCATTTGACTTAATATGTCAGCTGTTAACAATGTGACGAACGTTTGAGTGCGCTTATCGTTGCCATCACGTCAATCGAATGCGTCCGGCGTGATCAGATACGTTATAGCACATCTGGAAGCACTAGAAACGCATTTTGACTCGATAAAGTTACAGTGCGTTACCAGTTGCCGCTGCATCAATCTATTGCGACTATTGTGATCAAAAGTGCTTGAAATGCATAAGACGTGCGTTTCATCTCGGCTGCTGACAACGTGACGAAAGTTACAGTGCGTTACCAATTGCCGCTGCATCAATCTA
>NW_020189601.1:104425-104646 GCF_900000015.1 Plasmopara halstedii
AAGCTGCTGACAACGTGACAAACGTTTTAATGCGTTTTTGCTGCCGCCACGTCAATCGGATGCGTCAGGTTTAATAAAGTCCGCTGAAGCACGTCTGAAAGTGCTACAAACGTATAAGACTTGATATATCAGCTCCTGACAAGGTGACGAACGTTAAAATGGCTTTATTGCTGCCGCCACGTCAATCGGATGCGTCTGGTTTAATAAAGTCCGCTGAAGCA
>NW_020189602.1:0-352 GCF_900000015.1 Plasmopara halstedii
GCCTGTCGTAGTGAAGAGCGAGGGAAAGAGGCTGAGAAGAAGCTTCGTGAAGCTTTAGCCTCGACTGCTGATGCGGGCAGTGTCAACTTTAAGAAACTCGATGTGAGTGACTTAAAGAGTGTTTCCAAGTTTGCGAATGAGTTCAAATCTTCACACGATCGTCTTGATTTATTAATCAACAACGCTGGAGTGATGGCTGTTCCGTATGCTCAGACTGTGGATGGCAATGAACGTCAATTTGCTGTAAATCACTTGGGTCATTTTGCGCTCACGGCTACGCTCTTTCCGATGCTTAAGCGAAGCACTCCATCTCGTGTGGTGAATGTCAGTAGTATTGCGCACAAACAAGCGA
>NW_020189603.1:0-1382 GCF_900000015.1 Plasmopara halstedii
TATGCAAGCCGAGCTTGCTGGTCGTGGAGGCGACCGTAAAGGGCTTCGAGAAGCCATGAAAGTTCTTCATCGATTCCGGGGCGTCGGGCAATTATGCTCGACGCTTCACGATGGAAGGAATTCAGCTGTATGCTGAGGCACTGAAAGCGCGGTTGGGTGACATTGTCACTGTTCGCCTAGCTACGGGGACACGTGCACGGTCCCGAATGTCTCTGTGGAATTCGGTGTCAAGTCCTTGACTTTGATAGCGTGGAGCGCTGTCTTGTCTTAGACTTGGATGCAAGGTATGACCTTATCCTAGGAATGGCTTGGTCGGAACACAATGAGCCCTGGATTTATTAGAGGTAAAGACCTTGGGCGCTACGCGCACGTCTCCTGTGGAGCTTTGGAGAGTCATGAACCCACATATGCTAGGAGACAAAAGTGTTATTGTTGAGAGCAATGGACCGAGACGGTCAACGTGCTGGACATTGAAATGCCCGAGTCGGTAGACACCAACGGTGTATCACACAGGAGTCCCTAGCGTGACTCGCCAGCTAATCGTGGAGTGGCACGTAAGCCACTGAGCGCTGCTCAAGTTTCGGAGCAGTCGCTGCATGTCATGCGTGACGTGGTCGGCCAAGGGCCGAGGCATCGGGGGCGAGGCCCCCGTGATGCACGTGAAGTGGCACGTAAACTACTGAGCACTGCTCGACTTGCGAAGCAGTCGCTGCATGCCATTGATGGCGTGGTCGGACAGAATCTTAGGCATGATGGGCGCGGCCCTTCAGATGCGCGTGGAGTAGCACGTTATCCACTGGACGATGACTGCGGGTTAGCAGCTCTTTGTCGGATGTTGTGAATAATATCGGAGCTCCAAAGGAGTGGACATTGAGGGTGACACAGGACGACGCGGAGTGCGTGTTCACCCTGATCTCATCGAGACATAGAACCGCTATACAGAGGAGACGGCGACGCCGTATGCTGGCTGCATCGACCCTGATCCATGGTGTGTCTACCGTAGACGATGATGCACCGTTATACACCCTCGTCAACGGTATGACGGGGGAGGAAGTTGGCGACGTCCGCCTCGAGGCTATGCCTGCAGTAGATGCTCTCCTTGAGCTAAACGAGATGACCCTTGAATATTTCGGTTGTATCTTGAAGGCAGGCGATTTGGCCGAAGTGGTTATCGTACAACTGGATGAGGAGATAAACTCGTCATCGCTTCTGGATGAAGCTGTCTTGGAGGAAAATACGAGAGTACTGAACGCACGAAGTGAATTGTCGATCCTAGGGAATCCCTTGGATCCATACTATCCTTTGGTAAAGGAATATCAAGACGTCGTCTCCAAAGACCCGCCTTTGGTCCTACCTCCGGACCGAGGTGTGCGTCATGAGAT
>NW_020189604.1:0-310 GCF_900000015.1 Plasmopara halstedii
TTCGAGAAGCCATGGAAGATCCTCATCGATTCTGGGGCGTCGGGCAATTATGCTCGACATCCAAAAAGGAAGGAAGTCAGCTGTATGCTGAGGCGCTGAAAGCGCGGTTTGGTGACACCGTCACTGTTCGCCTAGCGACGGGGACGCGTGTCACGGTCCCGAAAGTCCCTGTGGACCTCGGGGTCGAGTTCCTTGACTCTGACAGCGTGAAATGCTGTCTAGTCTTAAACTTGGATGCAAGGTATGACCTCTTCCTAGGAATGGCATGGTTGGAACACCATGAGCCATGGATTGATTGGAGGTCAAAGAC
>NW_020189605.1:0-559 GCF_900000015.1 Plasmopara halstedii
AGGTACCGAAGCACGTAGTTCGTTGTCCGTATTCAGACGCAGCTGACCGGGTTCAACAAGAACAGGTTGCTCAAGGGGCATTGCAGCCACATCAGGTAAAGCGATGTCGACCATCGCGACATCTGTCGGGGTTGGGAGAGCTTCAGAGTCGTCCATTGCGTACAGTGGAAGAGGCTACTATTGGGGTGATCTCACTTCGTGGTGCAAGCGAGGCCGCAAATCGAGAAGTTTGAATAGTCAAATTATATCGACTTGTGTAATCCGCATGTTTGTGCGGTCACACAAGATGGTGTGACCCACCCTTTCCTACAAGGGTACGTGTAACCTTGTTACAATAACTGCAGTAGCTTCGGACCTCTTATTGTCTTCAATAATACCGACATTATGAATACCAAAAGGGAGAATAAAAAAATGCCCCAAATTTTGCCATATATAAAAAAATATCCCACTTCTCAAAAAATAAAAAAAATACCCCAGCATGTAAATTATCACCGGGGAGCTGTAATATTACACAACAGAAGATGTATTGTATTAGGAATGAATTAGCATAATTTAACAA
>NW_020189606.1:0-964 GCF_900000015.1 Plasmopara halstedii
AAACGGATGTGTCTGATACAATCAGGGATACTGTCACACATCTGGAAGCGCCACAAACGCATGTTACTTGTTATCTCAGCTGCTGACAGTTTGACGAACGTTTAAGGGCGTTAACTGTTACCGCCGCGCCAAACGGATGCGTCTGATACAATCAGGGTCGCTGTCACACATCTGGAAGCGTAACAAACGGATGTTACTTGATATCTCGGCTGCTGACAATGTGACAAATGTTTGAGTGCGTTTACAGTTACCACCGTGTCAAACGGATGCGTCTGATACAATCGGGATCTGTCACACATCTGAAAGCGTCACAATTCCACATTACTTGGTATCTCAGCTGCTGAAAAAGTGACGAACGTCTGAGCGCGTAAACCGTTGCTGCCGCGTCAAATAGATACGTCTGATACAATTAGAAATGCTGGTACACGTTCAAAAGCGTCATAATTGCATGTGACTTGATATCTCAACTTCAGCCAATGTGACCAACGTTTGAGTGCGTAAACCGTTGCCGCCGCGTCAAATAAATGCGTCTGATACAATCAGAAATGTTGTCACACGTCTTTAAGCGTCACACCTCCATGTGACTTGATATCTCAACTTCAGCAAATGTGACGAACATTTGAGTGCGTAAACTGTTGCCGCCGCGTCAAACAAATGCTTCTGATGCAATCAGAAATGCTATGACACGTCTGGAAGTGTCACAATTGCATGTGACCTGATATCTCAGCTGCTGACAATTTGACAAACGTTTAAGTACGTATACTGTTGTCGCCGCGTCAAATGGTTGCGTCTGATAAAACCAGAAATGCATTCACACGTCCTAAAGCGATATAAACGCCTGTGACTTGATATTTCAGCTGCTGACAATGTGACAAACGTTTGAGTGCGATTACTGTTGCCGCCGAACCAAACGGATGTGTCTGATACAATCAGGGATACTGTCACACATCTGGAAGCGCCACAA
>NW_020189607.1:0-9350 GCF_900000015.1 Plasmopara halstedii
TGTATACTCTTGGAAGTCAAGCTTCCTCTGTGCAAGGTGCCGTGTGACCCGTCACACGGGGGGCATGATCCCTGAGCGGATTCAGACTGAGGGTCCCGAAGAGGACAGTAAGGGATCAGAGACGGTGTCAGATGTGAGCTCATTTCAGGCCTACCGCCCCAAGCCGACCTCTCACCCCAAAGTCGAGCTCCCCCCAGTGGACTGTATTATCAAAGAAACTCCCGCGCTACAATTGTTATTCATTTTTATAAAGAGGGTAGAGTAGTATTGATGTAGTAGATTGAGATGTCAACAAGTCTATTGCCAAGTAATAGATTATACATCACATATGGTGATGTCATTTGTTGGACGATGTTATCATAAGGTGTTATCCAGGTGCTTATTTATTACTAGCACTTTTGCATTATCGCATGGGCGGACAAAAACAAAACAATGCTGCAATATTCCAAACACCTACTGTCACATCCCCACCACCTCGATGCTATCTTTCACATACTGTGTATGTGAACGTTCAAATCGTATCATAGCCAAATGCACATGTGAAAAACTCAGTCCAATCGTAACGTTTGACAAGTAACATTTCTGAATTCGGCTTGATAGCAACAATTATGATCCTGTACATTTTCATCTGGGCAGATCCTTTCAATGAGACTTCCTAACACAATAGGACGACACATGGTTGGATAAAAGAGAAGCTGACACATATACAAGCACAAATAGCTTGATCCTGTACATCAAGACGTTTGTATTGCACGCATGCAATACGAACGTCTTTTAACAATCTATCCTCTGAAACCACAACCTGTCACCTTCAAATAACTTGGTGTTTTTCAGATATCCATGACCTCTTTCCAACGTATATTGCATTCCAGATATACATCCAATTGGTGGATCAACTCTATCTCCTGCATTTTCCATAAGATAACATATCATCTATTCTTTCAAGCAAAGAGTAATCTCTTTGACTTTCAGAACTTTGCCATACCACTAATCTGTATACCCTGCATGCAGTATGGCCATCGCTGATATCTCGGGATCTCGAGGACTTTTTGCAGTAACTCGCATCGACTCCGGGCGTATGCTTTCAGCGAGGAATTATTGTGCAATGACAGGTGGAATATCCATGAAATTAGAAGGTGATAGTGGCCCTGAGTGGCACCTTTAAGCATGAGTATAGTCCACAGCTTGGGTTCACTTTGTGCATTGGCTGCCCAGGCATTGTGAAAGTAGCTAAAAAATTGCAACGCCTTGACAACGAACCATTCATTCAATGACTTTATTAGTAAAATCTAAAGTTTCCTCTTTGTGCTTTGTATCTGAAATGGAAATGGCGTCCGCCCAAAGTGGCTTAAGCAAATTAGGTATTCTCAGGAGGCTGCGAATAAATTGACCATTTTCTGAGTGGTCAATGGAGTTTTTGCGATCAATTATGCTGTTTGGCGACAGACTATTACAAGCAAATAAATATTATCGTTTGACTTGATCTTAACTGCTTGCTACGTCACTTGATGTCAAAGCTTCTGAAACAGTGTTGTGACGATACTTATAAAATCGGTACACTCGTTGACGATTTCAACAACCAGAAGGCACTTTCTGTCGTACTAGTTTGGTTGACTCATAATGAAAAAGATCTCGTTTTTTCGAGCTCTTCGCGTCAACGCTATAGTACGTATGAACAATATTTGCACATTTAACAGCATGTCCAACATCTAATAGCGTCGTCAGCAACACATATCAACCACTGAAAGATTTGTCAACGGTTGAAGTATTCAAAAGCACATATCACATCAGGACTGACATCAATTCAGCTGATTTGCTCTTTGGTGAGTTATTACGCCGCTGTCGACACTATAAAGACAACTCAGACGTATACAATTGAGGTGCGGCTTGTTCCTTGCACCTACTCTGGCAATTTCTATTCCATTGTTTTCTACTAGTAACTCCATTCAGCATCTTGTGATTCTTTTGTTTGCTATTGCTGCTCATTCGTAGCTTAAGTGTAGTGTGCAACCTTGCCTTTGCCGATAATGATGAGAACTGGGCGCTAACCCATATGAACTCGATGTCTGATACACTCTGCTTCTGTTGCAGTACACTTCGTGACGCACATGCTGTTGTGCTTCGATTTACATTCCTGTGTAGGGGCTACTCTGAATTCTATTTCACATAGTCTAACTGCGCTTGATTCACCAATCGAACGCACTCGATGCACTTGTCGTTCTCTACTCAATCCTTACAGATTTGTAGGCCGTATTACAGTCAGTCACCACAACTTGGCTTAGAAGATATTTTCTGGCGTTTAGTGACTTACAAAAGTCAGATTGACAATAGCTAATGCCTTAAAAGGAACCACGCTGGACAAGAAGTGCTATCAGCGAAGTTTTGTTAGTAGAAGCACCGCGTGTTGTGTTATGGTTATAAATGTTTTAATACTACAACATTTTTGGTCATTCTGCGATACATTAAGTCCTTGGTCTGCCCCTTTATACCAAAAAAAGCTCCACAAACTTGCCGGCCCATTTGCCGGCTATTGTAGATATGAGAGGCTAAAAACTGCAGCTAGAAACTTATTGTCATGATGATTGAAAGCAGAAGATTTGGCAGCATAAGTTCTATCATCGGGTGGTTGTGATCACTAAACTTTTTGATGTTGATTACTAAACCTTAAGCAGCAAAATTAAAGTCTAGCGTCATTATTTTCGAATAACAAGAAATACCGCTTGATCTTGTTTGTGTCCAGCTTCTGTTTGGTAAGCACGTTTCGAAGTTAAACTTGCTCTCGACACTTAACGTAAGGTTGTTGCGCTACCCTGCACAAAGAAATTTTTAAGTTTGCTAGTTTCTCTATGAAAAATTACGAGAGAATTCAAGAAAACAACGCACTATTGCAAGAACCCGGTTCTGAAGGACGTTTCCGGTAACTGATAATATTCGTGTAAAGTCTTCACGGCATGGCGTCACAGTTGATGCACGCATATAATAAAGCGCTTGATTGGTTAAGATAGTTCGTCCTGATGTCCTCCGTAATCGCTCGTTCTATTTATGCATAACCTATGCTTATTTATCTAGGTATACAATGAGACGAGAAACATACGTCTATTGTGCAAGCATTGTATTACTACACTATGAGGGCCATAATCAATGGGTATTTGTCAATTCCATGACGTCATGTACTCTTCACCGACGATTCAAAGCTCACTCTGCAATTGAAGCTCTCACAGCAACATCATCTACAATCTATTTCATCTACATTAGCTAAGAAAAAAAAACTCATCACACACCTCAATATCACCATCAATCAAATGGTATCGGATCAAGTAGAATCGTCGGGCAAGCCAATGCGAGCCTCCATAGAGTATCAAAACGGCAAGACATTGATGGCACAAGGACCACAAGCTTTGCACGAACATGTAGCTTCTCGTATGGAAAAGGCACTAGGTCGAGCACTCCCTCAGATGGAAGTACGTTTTAAAAACGTTTCCATTTCGGCCGATATCACTGTTAAAGATGAGACGAACCTCAAGATTGAATTGCCAACGCTTGTGAATGAATTTACGGGGGGTATACGTGGATTAGTCGCTACAAAACACACAGTCAAGAAACATATTCTCAAGAATGTTACTGGTGTCCTTAAACCAGGCACCATTACACTCGTGCTTGGCCAGCCTGGATCCGGAAAATCTTCGTTGATGAAGCTGCTAAGTGGCAGGTTTCCCGACCAGAAAAATGTCACAATAGATGGTGAAGTAACGTACAACGGCACACCAGCCAACGAATTGCTTCGACGTCTGCCACAATTTGTTTCGTACGTCACTCAAAGAGATAAACATTATCCATCGCTGACAGTCAAAGAAACATTAGAATTTGCTCACGCTTGTTGTGGTGGAGGTTTCTCGGAACGCGATGCTCAGCATTATGTTAATGGTACACCTGAAGAGAATCAAGCTGCTCTTGAAGCTGCTAGAGCCATGTTCAAGCATTATCCAGATATCGTTATCCAACAGCTCGGATTAGAAAAGTGTCAGAATACCATTGTCGGTGATGCCATGATCCGTGGTGTTTCTGGAGGAGAGCGAAAGCGTGTGACTACAGGCGAAATGGAGTTTGGTAACAGGTGTGTCATGATGATGGATGAGATTAGCACGGGTCTCGATAGTGCTGCTACCTTTGATATCATTACTACACAACGTAGTATTGCCAAAAAGTTTCGGAAGACCATCGTCATCTCATTATTGCAACCATCACCTGAAGTTTTTGAGCTTTTCGATGACGTCATTATATTGAATGAAGGTCACATCATGTATCATGGTCCACAAGCTGAGGCCTTGACGTACTTTGAAAATCTTGGCTTTAAGTGTCCTCCACGTCGCGATGTTGCTGATTTCCTTTTGGACTTGGGAACTGATAAGCAGTCGCAATATGAAGTCGAGTCAATATCAACAAACAGTATTCCACATACAGCTAGTCAATATGCCGATGCGTTTACTCGCTCAAGCATTTACGGACAAATGATGGAAGAGATTCATGGTCCAGTGCAACCGAATTTGCTTGAAGATCACGTCAAGCATATTGATCCAATTCCTGAGTTCCATCTCGACTTTTGGGAAAGCACAGTTGGTGTTGTACAACGTCAAATCACACTAACGATGCGGGATACAGCCTTTCTCGCTGGTCGCTCTATCATGGTGATTTTAATGGGTTTACTCTATGCAAGCGTATTTTACCAATTTGATGAGACGAATGCACAATTAGTGATGGGTCTCATCTTTTACGCTGTCCTGTTTGTGTCGCTAGGACAACAGGCACAGATTCCAGTTTTTATCGCAGCACGTGAGGTCTTTTACAAGCAACGCCGATCCAATTTCTTTCGTACATCGTCATTTGTTCTTGCAAATTCAGTAAGTCAAATTCCATTGGGCTTTGCTGAGAGTTTAGTCTTTGGGTCCGTTTTGTACTGGATGTGTGGATACGTGTCTACCGTAGATGCTTTTCTTCTGTTTGAGGTGATGCTATTTGCAACAAATTTAGCAATGTCGGCATGGTTTTTCTTCCTGTCGTGTGCTTCACCAAATTTAAACGTGGCGAACCCGATTTCGATGGTTTCCATCCTTTTCTTCATCCTCTTCGCTGGTTTTGTCATCACAAAAGAACAAATTCCCGACTATCTCATTTGGATTTACTGGATCAATCCCATGGCATGGAGTGTCCGAGCCCTTGCTGTAAATCAATACACCGACTCAAGCTTTGATGTATGTGTATACAACAATGTTGATTATTGCACTGATTACAATTTGACAATGGGTGAGTACTCATTGTCGACGTTTGAAGTGCCATCGGAGAAGTTCTGGCTTTGGTATGGTATGTGTTTTATGGCGGCAGCATACGTTTTCTTCATGTTCATGTCGTTTATTACTCTGGAATATCACCGCTATGAAAGTCCAGAAAACGTGACGCTCGATAGTGAGAACAAGGGGGAGACGTCGGACAATTATGGACTTATCTCTACGCCACGGAGCTCGCCAGATGAAAGTCATGCTGTAGTGTCAGTGAGCCCTGACAGAGAGAAACACTTTATTCCAGTCACTCTTGCTTTCAAGGATTTATGGTATTCTGTGCCTGACCCAACTAATCCTAAGGAAACTATCGATTTACTTAAAGGCATCAGTGGATATGCTTTACCTGGCACTATTACGGCATTGATGGGATCGTCGGGTGCAGGAAAGACCACACTTATGGACGTTATCGCAGGACGAAAAACTGGTGGAAAAGTTAAAGGTCAGATTTTATTAAATGGTTATCCCGCGTCTGACCTCGCCATCCGTCGATCTACTGGCTATTGTGAACAGATGGACATCCATTCTGAATCGGCTACTTTTCGCGAGGCACTTACGTTTAGTGCATTCTTACGCCAAGGAGCTGAGGTACCTGACAGCAACAAGTACGACTCGGTGAATGAATGTCTTGATCTTTTGGATTTGCATCCAATTGCTGATCAGATCATTCGTGGAAGTTCCGTGGAACAGATGAAGCGATTGACTATTGGCGTAGAGTTGGCAGCTCAACCAAGTGTTTTGTTCTTAGATGAGCCTACCAGTGGTCTAGATGCTCGTTCCGCCAAACTTATTATGGATGGAGTTCGTAAAGTAGCAAACACAGGTCGCACGGTCATCTGTACGATCCATCAGCCCTCGACAGAAGTGTTTAATGTTTTCGACTGTCTTTTGTTATTGAAGCGTGGTGGTCAGACGGTGTTTTCGGGTGAACTTGGTAAGAATGCAAGCGCAATGGTCGCATACTTTGAGTCGATCGACGGTGTAGCGAAACTTGGAGACAATTACAATCCTGCGACTTGGATGCTTGAAGTAGTTGGCGCCGGTGTTGGCAACAGCAATGGCGACAAAACCGACTTTGTGAAAGCTTTTCAAACTAGTCGAAACTTTGAGCTGTTGCAATCAAACCTTAATCGCGAAGGTGTGACCAGTCCCTCTCCCGAGTATTCTGAATTGACCTTTGGAGACAAACGCGCCGCGACTGAGATGATCCAGGCCAAATTTTTACTTCAGCGTTTCTTTCGAATGTACTGGCGTACGGCATCTTACAACTTGACGCGTCTCAGTCTTTTCATAATACTTGGACTTGTGTTTGGCATCACGTATATCGATTCGGAGTACACGTCGTACGCTGGTATCAACTCAGGCATGGGCATGCTCTTCAGCACAAACACCTTTATTGGTTTTATTGCTTTTAGCAGTGTCATGCCCGTTGCATCAGACGATCGTCTTGCTTTCTACCGCGAGCGTGCATCTCAAACGTATAATGCTCTGTGGTATTTCGTTGGTGCGACTGTAGTAGAGATTCCGTACGTCTTTATTGGAACAATGCTTTTCATGATTCCATATTATCCAATGGTTGGGTTTACGAATGTGACCACATTCTTCGCCTATTGGGTTCATTTGTCGATGTTTGTGCTGTTTCAAGCGTATTTCGGTCAATTCATGGCTTATTTCATGCCTACTGTCGAAGTTGCGACAATCTTCGGTGTGCTGATTCAGATGATTTTCTTTCTTTTCACCGGCTTTAATCCTCCTGGAGATTTAATTCCAACAGGATACAAATGGCTTTACCACATTACACCGCACAAATATGCGTTGGCATTAGCAACGTCTCTAGTCTTTGGAGATTGTCCAAGTGATGGAGATGGCTCGGAAATTGGCTGCCAAGTCATGACGGGACTACCGCCTTCCCTTCCTGAAAATCTTACGGTGAAAGATTACATGGAAGACATTTTTTTGATGAAGCGCAGTGAGATCTGGCAAAATTTTGGAATTGTCTTTGCGTTTATCATTTTATTCCGTCTACTCGCACTGTGGGCACTGCGTTTCGTCAATCATCAGAAAAAATAGACTCATTTGTTGAATAAGGTACATGCTACAATAGCAACAATCTACTACATAATTGTCTTAAGCAAATGAAATCGTTCAATGTTCGTGTCAATTTTTTTCAAGTTATGTTTCAATACCAAAAAAGATCATTCACAGAGTACAGACGCAGAAACTTACTTTGAAATCGTTACAATTGCCTCGGTCCTCATCGAATTATAGACATCGTACGATACTGTGTGCCGATACGCGACAGATACAATGGCGGAAAACACACTGGTTGCAATAGATTATCTGATACTTTACCGGTCATGAATTCAGCGCTGAGTAAAGCTTATGAAATGTTTTCGCAATCCTTCATTGTGTGGTAATAATGTTGAAATTAGTAGCGCACTCGAAATCGCGATATTCTGGAGAAATTGTAGTTCGCTCGTCTCGAAGTCGGTGTTTGAAGGTTGTTGCTTCATCGATATATCACAGAGTAGGAAGATACTGTTAAGTTTTCCTTCGACAAGAATGCCGTTCATTGGACATCTCTGCAAAATGTGCTCATATAATTGTATCGAGCTCGGATGTGTTGAGTTCTTTTGAGCCTTAGAGCAAACGTGATCCAAGATGGTTCTTGAAATTGTTGCTTTATTACCATATAATCTTTCTAGCATACTGTGTCACGTCAATATCAGCTTCCATACTGCAGTTCTGCCAATCTTTGTTTTGTAAGATTGAACACTGAAACTGTAATAGATTTCGTTCGTGACGATAAAGAGAAAAATGTGTTTAAAGCCTTAAAACTCATGGCGCTGCGTCAAATACTAACATACATTTTTCAACTGTTGATGTTTGATGGGATGTTATGTGGCCACCGTCGCCTGAACGTAAATAATACGACCATCTCGCGGGACGACAAGCACACCATCAGGTGATATCAAAAGTCGTTGATAACGGTATGTACAGCACCAATTTATTCTAAATTTCGGATGACGCTTGAATGACCTCAGACGATGCATTAAATGGGCCATGTCGCGTGACAGTTCCAACAGAGCTACCTTCGAGTGCTCTCATACAAAATTCGCTGGTACCAATATCTTGTAGCAGGAACTTCTCAATTTCTTTGCCTCGCTACGACTGCGATTTCGGGGCTGGATTCTACAGCAATCCGCGAATTTCATCAGCGGATTAAACTTGATAACGCACTCTCATGATTGCTTCGACTGCCGAGGATGGATATGTCAAGTAAGGACGACTGGGCGAGTTCTCATCATGATAGAGCTTAAAAATATTGTGCTTCATTTTTTCATTAAAATTCTCCTGCTCGAGTTGCCACACCTGGTTCCTTAACTCATTATATCACTCGGTTACTTCTTTTTCAAACGTTGTAATAATTGATCAAAGGTTTTGGATGATGCAAACACTAATCTTGGTTTGCCTCCAACGAGTCCAAATTTTCGAATCCACTCGTCTTGATCATTCAAGTGAATCACATCGGCAAATGTCTCGCACTCAACCTTGGTCCATGGATTCATACACACTTAAAAGAATTTCGTTTTGACAAATTTGTAGTAGTTACGAGTTCGTTGCCATGCTGTCCAAAAATTGCTGCTTTTGCTGTGAATCCACTAGTGCATATTCATTTTGAATATAGACAAGAGAAGACTTTAAAATAATGAAGCTCTTTTGTGCGCTAGTTGAAAAATCAGGGACGTATATATCGATGCGATCCAGTCGGTGGGTGACTTGAAACGTTGATCAAAAGGAGAACAAAATCGATCTGAAAGCGATTGATCCGGACGAGTTGAGCTTATCGTTGCCAAGAAGAACAAGACTTGGCAAACTTAAAACGATTTCAAATATGCAAGTGATATAAGTGGCCTACACGATACAATGCCGCGCGATCAAAACTTTACCGGATTGGGCTCTCTCATGAGCAAGAAGTGGGAATGTTGACGATAAGGAGGAAGTAGCAAGCAAAAG
>NW_020189608.1:0-305 GCF_900000015.1 Plasmopara halstedii
AGAAAAGGCGTACTGAAGAAAAAAACTTTAGTCAGAAACCGTATCGAATGTAGTATTTCTCCGAGCGAAAAAATGTGAGTGAGATGTGGTGGACATCTTTCTCCCATAACGTGGAAGAACTTTGTTTAACTGAGACAGTATTAGGAAATGATGCAGATAAATCTCCCAATCCGACAAGCCCGATAATTGGAGTTTAAGCTAGGTAATGACCAGACCACATTCAGCTCCACAGTGTCTTCGAGTCTGGAAATAGCATGCTTCAGACGGGGCTCCTTTTCTGTTGCATCAACAAACGGCTTGTGCTG
>NW_020189609.1:0-370 GCF_900000015.1 Plasmopara halstedii
GCATGTCTGGAAGCGTCACAAACGTATGTGACTTGATATCGTAGCTCCTGGCAACGTGACGAACGTTTGAGTGCGTTGACAGTTGCTTCCACGTCAAACGAATGCGCCTGGTTTAATCAGGAGCGCTGCAGCATGTCTGGAAGCGGCAAAAATGTTTGTGACTTGATATCTTAGCTCCTGTCAACGTGACCAACGTTTGAGTGCGTTAAGTGTTGCCTACGCGTCAATCGATGCGTCTGATTTAGTCAGAAGCGCTGTAGCATGTATGGAAGCGTTACAAACGTACAGACTTGATATCTTAGCTCCTGGCACCGTGACGAACGTTTGAGTTAACTGTTGCTTCCACGTCAAAAGAATGCGTCTGGTTTAA
>NW_020189610.1:0-786 GCF_900000015.1 Plasmopara halstedii
CACACCCAAACAAGAATACGGTACGGGGCTAGATAGCCAGTAGTTATGCATGTATTTAGATTTTACATATATGTTTAGTATATTCAGGAAAATCTACGCTTTTAAATTAGGATAAATAAATAAATAAAAATCAGTTTTGAATTATAAACGGAAGAGTAATTAGATTTGGGTAAGGCAATAATTACTTCTGGAGTAAGCGGATTGCGACCTGCTAACTCGTACTTTTTGTAATCATAAAACGAAAGGTCGGTGACTTAACTTACGCTCCCTCTAAGCGCAAAGCTACGGCAGCCCCGCTGCACTTGGTATTACTTGTAGTCAATCTACACTTGAGTCGTTACGACTGATCCTCGAGGAGGAAAGAGAACAGTTTTCCTCTTTGACCCAGGGTATGCAGGACGGGATTAACAAGCTGATGTCCTTGCTTGGCCTTGAGGGCGTGCAACACCTTGTAGCGCAAGGCCATGAGGCAATCGGTGCGCGTCTAGAGGCGTTTTCAAGTTACAAAAGCGCGCTGCTAGAGCACCTGCAGCAGATGATGTCTGCATCATTTGCGTCTATAACGCCACCGTCGGCGACGGATGCTTTTCCCCGCCCTAAGCCGCTCATGGTGAGCGTAAGGTCTTTGAGGGGGGAGAGAATCTCTTGCCCTGGGTGAGAGAGGTCAATATGGCCATCACGTCCGCCATGCTCCAGACCGAGCAACAGCGCGTGGCGCTAGCCATATTAAATCTCGGTGGTCGAGCGCGAGAATGGGCACTGACGTGCGGCACTTCGGTCGAAGCT
>NW_020189611.1:0-831 GCF_900000015.1 Plasmopara halstedii
AAACGTTCATCACGTTGTCAGCAGCTTAGATATCATGTCACATACGTTAGTCATGCATTCAGACGTGCACCTGCGCTCCTGATCGAACCAGACGCATCTGTATGACGCGACAGCAATACTAAACGGGATCAAACGTTCGTCACGTTGTCAGCAGCTGATATATCATGACACATACGTTTGTGATACTTCCAGACATGCTTCCTCGTTCCTGATTAAACCACACGCATCCTTGTGATGGAACAGCCACAGTTAACGCACTCAAAAGCTCGTCACGTTGTCATCAGCTGAGATATCATGTCACATGCGTTAGTCATGTTTCCAGACGTGCTACTGCGTTCCTGATTGAACCAGACGCATCCGTGGTACGCGGCAGCAACGGTTAACTCACTCAAACGTTCGTCACGTTGTCAGCAGCTGAGATAACATGTCACATACGTTTATGGTGCTTCCAGAAATGCTACAGCGTTCCTGATAAAACCAGACGCATCCGTGTGACGCGGCAGCAACAGTTAACGCACTCAAAAGTTCGTCACGTTGTCATCAGCTGATATATCATGTCACATACGTTTGTGATGCTTCCAGTTGTGCTTCAGCGTTTCTGATCAAACCAGACGCATCCGGTTGAGCGGCAGCAACGGTTAACGCGATCAAACGTTCGTCACGTTGTCAGAAGCTGAGGTATCATGTCACATATGTTTGAAGTGCTTCCAGACGTGCTACAGCGTTCCTGATTGAACCAGACGCATCCACTCAACGCGGCAGCAATATTTAACGCGCTCAAACGTTCGTCACGTTGTCAGCAGCTGAGATATCATGTCACATATGTTAGTC
>NW_020189612.1:0-307 GCF_900000015.1 Plasmopara halstedii
TTCATCTACCACTATGATAGTGCACTTCAAGGCCGCTTGTTTACACGGCATTCTGCTGAATACTTGTCACGCAGCCTATAAAACGGCATTATGTTGAACACCTGTTGCCAAAAGTTATGATTTGTTGTAGCCATGGCTTTTACTTCGATATGCGGTGTCTAGCTAACTCTTTTAAACGTAAGCACGTGGTCAATTCCATTGAAGCGGTAAATGGGTATCACAGTTTTTGTCAGTGTCATGATAGTTTGACTTCATCTACCACTGTGAGAGTGCACTACAAAGTCGCTTGTTTACACGTCATTCCGCT
>NW_020189613.1:0-619 GCF_900000015.1 Plasmopara halstedii
CTAGGCTCACTTTATAGATCCTGATTTATCTTAAACCTATCAGCGACTGCCGTTGCGTCAGCAATCCCTTCTAATATTGTCGTTCGTAATCAATGCGTCCGTAATCTTGGCCAGGCACGTACCGTATCCCTATGACGTCTTTTGTCTGTCCAACCAGTATTCATTGGTGTATCTCACCAAGCGGCATCCGAAGTCATCCCTGCAAAATACTACTGACACCGTGGCAGTGTATATATTACACCAGCTTTGTCGATTTGGCCAGAATCATGTGTATACGATAAACGAATGTTTGGCATGGCCTTACAGTACACCATTTGTGCTCTAATAATTGCTTTCCAAATTACAAAGGTGATAATTCTTGACAACATCACAAACTTGTTAATCTTTTTGATTGCGTGACAGTATAGTGTATATGATACTTGAAAAGCCTGGACACCAATTTCATAATGCGAGAGACGCTTTTGTCTATCTGGTTATCGGCAACGTGACAATGTGCTTGCTAGCAAAATTTTTTGTTTTATTGTAAATGTACAATAAAAATAAAATGCGGAAACATCTAAAATTTAATCGTCCGATACATAAGGATCCTCGCTAAATATTCATAACAATAAAAAAGTAA
>NW_020189614.1:0-1303 GCF_900000015.1 Plasmopara halstedii
TTCCAAATGCACTTGAATCGAACTGCAGAGTTGGCCACTCACCTGTCGGATAGTGACCCCAAAATCGCACCCTATAGTCGTGAAAGTCTAAAATTTTCAACGAGCGGAGTTCAGTGGTAAAGTAATCACAAGATCCTGTCAGTGTAACAGAAATCTTCGTCACGCCTGCAATTGGCGCAGTGTTGACGACAAACTCACATGAATGTCTGGAGAAATCGTTTGAGTTTCGACTGACTTGAATTATAGTATTTTGGAGTAGAATCCCGACTTGTGCAGTGGTGAGAGGTGTCGCAACAGTGATTTCTCCAGTACTATCATAGTCAGTCACAATCATTGTTGTTGTAACTTTAAATGCTCGAACTTCATTTACTGACACTCGGGAAACCAAATCAAGAGCTTCCAATTTAGATTTCAGCGTACTAAGCGTGCTTGCTTTCCCTATCGTGATACAATCCGTGGTCTCACCTCCCAGTTTAAGTTTAAACGTGCCATCTGTAACAGTCGTCAAGCCAAATAATTGGATCACTTGGACGGGCGAGGGTACTCCCACAACGTACGTATCACACACGTTCTGGTCAGTGTCGATCTCAAAAGATCCATAGTGATCGGCAGAAATGCCATTTTGCCCATTTATAATACCGTACGAGCTGGCAGGTAATGCTCTATTAGTATCGACTGAAGTCAGTGAAGAAAGCAGCTGTAATCCTGGATATTTGCCATGCACCACGTCACCATTGTCATTATCGAACGAGATCGTCCAGATATATCCGTAAGGGCCACGTTCACTTCCAGAATCATCCAGTTTGAGTAAAGCCACCGTTGCTGTAAAGTCTAGAATTCCATGGCCTGGCTCGACGTCGATACTAGAGCTGCCCTCAGTAGGCCGTACTCTGATGGTGAAACGTTTCCCTCCAATATCGATACGTGCCCCCTTCTCCAGCATGGAACACTGAAGATAGTTTAATACAGGTGTCGTGACACGACTGTTCGCTGAGACAAAGATTGTAGAAGGAGTGCCTGTAAGTACATATAAAGCACGAACAACGGATGTGGGACGAACAGAAGGAAGATGGTTAAGAGCCTTTTGAAGGGAGCTTGCCGAGGTGTGCATTGGTAGCATATATGTCACATCGTCTCCATACTGCAAACGGAAAGTGCCGACGGTATCGTTCGCAAGTGAATTAAAAATAAAAATCTTCTTTGTAGCAGCTGTTCCAAACGTGTCACCGACTGCGTACTCTAAATAATACTTTGTCACAGGATCTCCATGATCTACTGAAGTGGCGAGACGAAGTTCCATTTG
>NW_020189615.1:0-923 GCF_900000015.1 Plasmopara halstedii
ACACAATGAAGTAACGCATTCCATGAAATTGAATAAACGCAATGTCTGTCTATTATTTAGCAAGCAAAACCTTGAGAAGGAGAAAACGCAAACCTTGTGTGAATAAAAGTCAAAACTCATTGGAGACAAAATCCAATGAGTTTTGACTTTTTTTAGCGCACTGAGGAATACATGCTTCGAGCTTAAGATCATTTTCGACACACTTGACATTTACTATCAAGCAGTCAAGAATTTAGCTTACTTAAGAATACTACAAAGATGTCAAACATCCTTTTTGATAACAGCGAGCATGTGCCGCACAACATTATTCTGTAAGAAACTATAAGGTACGTTTGAATGTTTAAACTTAGCTGTCCTCATTGAAAGCTTCTTTGGTCTTCTTTTCTGGATTACACGGTAAGTGAAACAGGACTTTGCACAGAAAAGCTTTGACTTTGTGAGGATAAGCAGAGGTCTGTTGCTGTACCATGTCGCATATTGTGTACGATACAAAGTCGACTTGCAGATATTTTGTAAGGCATGAAAAACCGGAAGTGAATCACTCGTCGCCGAGAGACATTCGTCTCCACCTTTTGACGTCTTTGTACCTGCGGCTTTCCACTGCAGAGTATCCCGCTGCACAGTCGAGTTTGACTTCACGAGAACGTGGCCCCAGCAAGTTCTTTTGGGTGAGAGTCATTCGAGCATTAAAATCAGTAGTGAAGAAAATCTTGAGGAAACACGTGAAATAGCTCTCGTCCTGGTGAAGAAAGTCTTGAGAGAACACATGAAAAAGCTCTCGACATTGAGGATGTTGTTGAGTCCTGGCGTTCTTAGGCTTTTATTCGCGCAAGGTTTGCTTTTTCTCCCCAAGGTTTTGCCTACCAAATAATAGACAGACATTGCGTTTATTCAATTTCATGGAATGCGTTACTTCATTGTGT
>NW_020189616.1:0-780 GCF_900000015.1 Plasmopara halstedii
ACCATTGACTAGTTTATGTAGCTGTGCGATATCTTCTACGTAGACACACCCTGGGTCAGGGTTGAGGCCCTGCGTCTCGCGGATAACATACGGCATCGCTGTCTTCTCCCTATAAAGGTTTTACGTCTCATCAAGACAAGTGGGAACACGCACTCGGCGTTGTCTAGGGTCCCCACTCCCTACTCCATCGAAGCCTTGATGTTATTTAAACATTCGTTGAAGAGCTGCTATTTCCGCGATCTTCGTCCAGGATAACTTGCCACTTCACGCGCATCCCAAGGGCCTTGCGCAGGGTTCCTCGAACTTCGTTTGACCATGCCATTCTTGGCATGCAGCAACGGCTTCGAAACTTGAACAGTGCTCAGTAAATTACGTGCCACTCCACGTGCATCGCAAGGGCCTCGCCTTGATGCCTCGAACTTCGTCCGACCATGCCACTCTTGGCATGCAGAGACTGCTTTGCTATTTGAGCAGTGCTCAGTAGGATACGTGCCAATCCACGTCCAGCCCGCGAGCTATGCTTGGGACTCTTGTTCAATACACATTGCACATAGACTAAGACTAGACATCATTGCACGCTATCAAAGTCAAGAAATTTGGCACAGCGGCTCACAGGGACCCTCGGCACAATGCCACAAGTCCCCGTCGATAAGCGAACAGTGACGGTGTCACTCAACCGCGTATTCAGCGCTTCGGCATACAGCTGACTTCCTTGAACGTAGGTCCAAGCATAATTGCCCGACGCCCCGGAATCGATAAGGATTTTCCCTGACTTCTCAA
>NW_020189618.1:0-833 GCF_900000015.1 Plasmopara halstedii
GACCCCGATAATCCTCCCCGTGTCGATCAGGTACGTCATACACCATTGAGCTCTAATACTGCTCGAGAAATGCCACTTAATGTATGTCGTTTTCTGAGAAGTCACGTCTGAGCACTGCATCGCCTTACAAGACCAGTCGACTATCAAGATGAAATCATGTAAGTCTATGGGACCATTGGTCGCGCGATGTGGGTGCGGCTGTTTCTTGCATCAATTTGGCAATATTACGGCAACGTTACGACGAAGACAAAAACACAATGATCTATTTTACTACGGTTTGCTGCCAATAAATTGTCGACAGCCCCAATCAAACCTACCTATCATTCAACGTCCATGCTCACATTTGCGAAAAGGCGCACTTAAGTATCCCGGAGAGCTGTAATCTCTACTACTGAAACTTAAGCACGAGGAGAATGCGCGTTTTGATGCAGTAATCATTGCTATTGCCTTGCAATACATTTAAAACAACACAAGTCGATCCAACAGCGACACCTTCGAAATTTGACGAGCATTGGTAGCGAGATCGAGCTAATTCGAAATCAAAAGTTTACAACAAATGTAGTCAGATGAGTAAAGTATACAACTTTTATAAGCTGTCGTGCAAAGGTTTCCTTCAAAAGACTCTTGCTATAGTGTAGATGAAGCTGATGCGAAAAGTTTCGGCAGCATCGATGATTCTGAAACCGCTGTCGTCAATTTGCGGAAGAAAATGTTGTTGGGAACCTGCGGAATTGCGGGAATTGGGCCATATGAAAATGACCACGGACATCCAACTTTAGATCAATTTGGTGAGAGCACTCAGTACGATCAAGTTGCGAACGATGCTACGAAGA
>NW_020189619.1:0-365 GCF_900000015.1 Plasmopara halstedii
TCCTTGTACTTATCTTTCATGAAAGACACATGATAGTGTTTGTTTTCAAAAGTTTCGAGCAGCGTGTTGACTTGGTCTGGAGTTTTGAAGCTATTAAACCAATAGCACATCAGATAGGTAAGCAGCTGATTATAAAATTCGGGATTTTTTGATTCATATGGTTTTGTGGCAATTGCAATGATCACGTCGTTAGAGTGATGGGAAAGATATCGATGAAGCGATAAAATTGGACTGATCAACTCATCGCCATTTGTCAATACGTAAGTAATAATGTAGTTTATCCACGCGAAAAACGTAAGCATATCAAAATTTGTGTTGTCAGTATAAATTTTGTCTGGATGTATTCCTTCAACCAACCAATCGTT
>NW_020189620.1:0-605 GCF_900000015.1 Plasmopara halstedii
AGCTCAAACGTTCGTCACGATGTCAGCAGCTGATGTCACTTAGGTTTATGGCGCTTCCGGATGTGCTACACCACACATGATTGAACCAGACGCATTTGTTTGACGCGGCACAACGGTTAACGCACTCAAACGTTCGTCACGTTGTCAGCAGCTGAGATATCAAGTCACATCTATTTGTGACGATGCCAGATGTGCTTCACCACTCATGATTGAACCAGACGTATTTGTTTCACGAGGCGGCAACAATCGATGAACTCAAACGTTCGTCACGTTGTCAGCAGCTGATGTCACTAAGGTTTATGGCTATAACAGATGTGCTACGCCACTCATGATTGAACCAGACGCATTTGTTTGACACGGTGGCAACAGTTAACGCACTCAAATGTTCTTCACGTTGTCAGCAGCTGAGATATTAAGTCACATATGTTTGTGGCGATTCCAAGATATGTTACAGCACTCATGATTGAACCAAACGCATTTGTTTGACGCGGTGGCAACAGTTAACGCACTCAAACGTTCGTCACATTGTCAGCAGCTGATATATCAAGTCACTTAGGTTTATGGCGCTTCCAGATGTGCTACACCACTCATGATTGAACCAGACG
>NW_020189621.1:0-315 GCF_900000015.1 Plasmopara halstedii
GCGAGTATTATGGATGCTTTCGGCGAAAGAAAGCGTGGGTGCGATGCATGTTGCTCGACGTTGCTTTTCCAAGGTCGCTTGTGCTAGCGTCGCATTTGTTTCGTCGAAACAATGAGTATTTATCGCTTGCAATGATGCAAATATCGGATATCGACAACGAGAAGAATGGTCTGTTGCTGTTCAAGCCAATAAAATACGCGCTAGATCATTTTCAAATCAGCTTCATCCGTGATGATTCGGATGTTTTCCGCTTGAAGTTGTTCGATTATTCTATTAATGACACACGTATCATCGATCTCAAAGACCGCAAAGGGA
>NW_020189622.1:0-463 GCF_900000015.1 Plasmopara halstedii
TTGAGCGCGGAGTGAAGAGTAGCAGGAGTCGAAACGGAGCGAAGACACTTGTTGGGTAAATGGAAATTCAGAAGTGAATATATTATGATCCTTAGTTCACAAACTAGTTGCTACCTCTAAGCCACTCATTTTATATAATAGACTCACTAAACTAGCTTCCTGATTTACTGTAGCCAGTCTGTGAGTACCACACAATATACATAAGATACCAAACCGGTATTGTACAAGTGTTGTACTGGTACAAAACTGGTACATGCGCAGTGGTCGTATTGGACATACTGGCGAACTTCAAAATTGCTCCGATACGCGGTATCTAGCTAACTCTATCAGACGTTAGCACGTAGTCACTTCCATTTAAGCGGTTAATGGGTATCACAGTTCTTGTCAGTGCAATGACAGTTTGATTTCATCTACCACTATGGGATTGCACTACAAGGCTACTTGTTTACACGTCAGCGTATGT
>NW_020189623.1:0-1054 GCF_900000015.1 Plasmopara halstedii
GTCGGATGTTGTAGATAACATCGGAGCTCCAAAGGAGCGGACAGTGAGGGTGACACCGAACATCGCGGAGTGCGTGTTCACCCTGGTCTCACCGAGACTTAGAACCTCTGTACAGAGGCGACGGCGACGCTGTATGCGGGCTGCAAGACGCCGGGCGTCGACCCTGATTCAGGGTGAGTCTACCGTAGACGATGGCGCACAGTTATACGCCCTCGTCAACAGTATGACGGGGGAGGAAGATGGCGACGTCCGCCTCGAATCTATGCCTGCAGTAGATGCTCTTCTTCTGCTGGACGAGATGTCCCTTGCAGAGTTCGGCAGTGCCTTGAAGACAGGCGATTTGGCCGATGTGGTCATTGTAAGACCGGACGAGAAGATAAATTCGTCAACGTTTCTATGTGAAGCTGTCCTGGAAGCCACCAAGAGAGTGCTGAACGCACGGAGTGGATCGTCGATCCTACTGAATCCCTTGGATCCTTACTATACTTTGCTAAAGGAATTTCAAGACGTCGTCTTCAAAAACCCGCCTTCGGTGCTACCTCCGGACCGAGGTATGCGTCATGAAATCAACCTGGTTCCAGGAACCAAATACTGCGTAACACGCCAATGGCCCCTGCCCAAAGAGCAGTACGACGTCATTGACTCCTCTTTTAGTTCGAAGCACGACGCAGGGATGATACGTGAGAGCAAGTCTTCATTCGACACCCACATTTTGTGTTCGGAAGCCGAACGGCAAGTGGCGCATCGTTCATGCTTAGAATTAGCTCAACGCTGCCACCATTCGAGCATAGACCCCAATTTCTAAAAAGGAAGTTCCTTAGAAAAACATGGTAGAATTTACGAATACAGTGCACTCGACTTAGTCAATGGGTATCACCAATTGCTCATGAGAGCGAGTGATATTCCGCTAACAGCGGTGAGCTCACCGAGCGGCATGCTCTGGGAGTGGCTGCTGATGTCCCAAGGGTTGTCAAATGCACCAGTAACATTTAATCTTCTTGTGACGCAGTTGTTCAGGCCCCACAGGGCGTATGCACAGACATACTTTGACGAC
>NW_020189624.1:0-370 GCF_900000015.1 Plasmopara halstedii
CGGGGCCGAAATCGCTGAGCTCGCGCAGATACATACCATCAACCGTGTGTTATCAGCGGCACAGCCGGGTGAAGACTTCACTTTCGCACCAAGTGGAAAAAGCTGATGGGAACAATAGTTCCGTCTAAGCGCCTAGACATCTTTGAGACATTTGCTAAGTGGTCAAACACGTCTGAGTCGATGCGAGAGCTGACCCGAGCGACCAAGGCTTTGGGGATAATCGAACTGACATGAATGGCCATTGCGCCGACGATCATTGTCAATTATCATTGGATCCAGTATATCACGGGTCAGCCAGTCGAGTGGATCCCTGCGCACAACACACGATTGCTGCACCCCAACACGCTCCTTCGTCTGCTACGGTCGGACC
>NW_020189625.1:0-316 GCF_900000015.1 Plasmopara halstedii
ACAGGACGCATCCGTTTGACGCGACAGCATCAGTAAACGCACGCAAACGTTCGTCACGCTGTCAGCAGCTGTGATATCATGTCACATACGTCTGTGGTGCTTTCAACATAATAACTGTTCAATCACGAACGCTGTAGCACGTCTGGAAGCACCACAAACGTAAGTGAATGATATCACAGCTGCTGACAACGTGACAAACGTTTGAGTGCGTTTACTTTTGCTGCCGCGTCAGTCGGATGCTTTTTGTTCAATCAGGAACGCTGTAGCACGTCTGGGAGCACCACAAACGTATGTGACATGATATCTCAGCTGCTGA
>NW_020189626.1:0-359 GCF_900000015.1 Plasmopara halstedii
GCCTCATAGAGGATGCGGTATTTCAAATCCTCATCATGAGGAACCACAATTCGTGGTGATTCCGTTGAATCGAATATAGCAAACCGTTATTCAGCAAATATCGGTGCGATCACGCAATCTTGATGACAATTTCTTGTCCGAGTTTCCATACTCCTTGCTCCCTAGAGCCAGTAGCAACGCTACACACATCACATCACCTGCATACGCGGTGCGGATCAAATCCGTCACAGACGACCTTACAGTCGTAACATGAGCAAGCTCTTAGTCTGGTCTGCGTGACAACGCATCAGCCAAAACATTGTGCTTTCCCGGCTTATACTTCACCTCGAAGTTATATTCCGCAAAGAAGGATAGCCATC
>NW_020189627.1:0-440 GCF_900000015.1 Plasmopara halstedii
GGTACGTTACATATAGCTAGCAACTCCTGTAGTCATGTTATTCATCAACGAATTTATTTATCAACGTGATGAAGCCTGTATTTGTTGTAAATAGCAACGCAAAAAGCTGAAATTAACAATGAAAAACGACTTTTCAATCAATGCGAACTTGGGTGCATTGTAAATGATATTGATTTTGTTTCTGCCAAAAGTCTGGATTTCATACGTATAAAAATTTTGTGAAATGCTGAAGCATCATCCTATCACCAGCCTCCACCCCAGCCTCCTCCCCAGCCTCCACCCCAGCCTCCACCCCATCCAGGTCCACCCCAACCTCCACCCCAACCTAGTCCACCCCAAGGTCCTCCCCAGCCCCAAAACTCCTTTTTGTTCCCACCAGTATTCTTTTCAACAGCAGAATTTTCACTGGGGGCTGTAGCTGCCGAACGTAGCGCAGTTTG
>NW_020189628.1:0-418 GCF_900000015.1 Plasmopara halstedii
TAGCGTATCGCGCGAGTTAATGTAATCGTAGTTTGCATTCTCTTGCATTGTCATAAATTTCACTATAACAAATGCGCCTCCATAGCAGGTGTACTTATTTAGGTCCAGTAATTCTGGGAGTTCCGAAACATAAAGCGCTACCCATGCATCGTATGATCTAGTCACTTTAAACAACGGTCAATCAGAGTGATTGTAGTTATTAAAATCAAGTAGTGCGTAAAGTCCTAAACTTGATCGAACCGGTTCCATGTCACTATAGTTGGTATTAGCTTAGCTTAGCTTGGCTTAGCTTTTCAATATTCGGAGCAAAGCTCTTTAGCTCTAGCTTTTTCGAATCTCAAGCTAGGCTAAGCTAAGCTTAGCTAAAGCTATCTGGAAAGCTGCTAGCAAAGCTATTCAAAATTGGCGCCAAAATGTC